>NC_139029.1:107705875-107962647 GCF_964662115.1 Mustela nivalis | reverse complement strand
GGATCTAAGGCAACTCTGGCCTGCCCACATGCCTTTCTTAATCCCCTGCAATTACATCCACCCTGGGCAACTCTGCAAAGGTTACTCATAGCATAGGCCAACTTTCCTCACCCAGCCCTCCTGCTAAATCCCTCCTCCTCTTCCACAGCAAGCTCAGGTGGGGGGAAATGCTCTTGTTGAAGAAAAGTTCCCCAAATGCCTTTCACTGGAACCCAAAGCTAGTACGCAGGGAGGTCGGGTTGGAGTGCTTCTAGGCTTTTTTCCCAGGAACTATTGATTCTTGTCATCCCACTTAAGTTTCTTTCCTGTCAATGCCTCCAACCCTCATTTCTCCCTCCTCTCTGTCCAGTGGGGGCCTTGGGAAAGAGGTGCCCTGGGAAGGAGGGGCCAAAAGGAAACCAGTCAGAAATTAGATTGGCTTTACAGATAGAGAAATTCAGGTCGGGGGAAGATAATGCCTTACCCAAGCAGAGGTAAGGCACAGAACTCCCAAGACCCCAAAACCTCAGAAAAGGAAAGATTCTAATCCCTACCCCTCGAAACAACCAGACTGGCAAACCTCAGAAGTGCCCCTAGTCCTGCTTCAACCCCCTCCAGAAAGCTCTAAGAAGGTATGACCCAAGGGATATTCTGAAAATAAGAATCAGGAGATGATGGGGGGAATCAGGCACCTTGAATGAAAGATGGGGGATGGCAAGGGAAAGCTGTTTGCCATGTCCACTTTATTTAAGGTACTTTCTATGGAAAACTAAATCAGGTTGCATTTACCCTGGGATATGAGACTAAATTCTCATCATCTCCTTGGCTGATGAACAAGTATTTATCAAATACTCTGAGTTAGATGGAGATATGAAAATTTAGGAGGATCTGATTTTTGTCTGGATGATGGTCCTAGCCTGGAAGGGAAGGCCCTAGGAATCCACACCAGATGTGAATGATGATTCTGTAGTCTTGGAATACTCCAAGCACATCAAAGTAACCAGTAAAGAATTCAGTAGAGAGCCACTTACCAAATCACGACCATTCCCACTTTCCCTAAGCAGTAAGAAGGTTTGCCACAAATCCACCCAATTTCAAGAAGTTCAGCTATTGAAATGAGTAGGATAGTTTGAAGAATGAGCAAAAATTAAAGTTAATCAACAAGTCTGACAAACAAGCTTTACTGTTCAAGACAGACTGGACCTAAATTCTGGTTTTCAGTAGCAAACCCCATTAACAGCCTATGAGTCAGAAAGACCACACCCAAAGCCCTCTGTAGCCCCAGGGAGTTCCTGAGAGAAGCTTGTTAAGTATTGAAATTTGAGACCAAAGTGGAAAGGGCACTTACCTTGTTTCGGTTTTCAATGACCCCAATAAAAGAGAAGTATATTGGAGATGATCATCTAAAGCAGCATGCCCCCCAGAAAAATTTGGATTGAAACTTTAGAACAAAGCCTAGAGGACCATGCGTCTGAAATGTTTGTACTTTTTCCTTCATATCCTATTGATTTCCAGATTCCATTTGAGTTGAGAGTCAGTTAAAGCAACATGGATTATCCACTTGTAGATATCAGTGGAAAACCAGTGGATTATTAGGGATTATCAGTGGATGGGCTGGGCCAACATTCTGGAAACACCAATTACCACCACCCACAAAAGCCTTGAAAGGCTTCCCCGGACACTGCCTATCTCCCAAGCAAGACTAGGGGCCCACAAAAGCTGTTCACTGCTGCTCCCTGCCTATAAAATTTCTGTGTGAGCTCAGGCTGCAGAGCAGCTGCCTAGCTGTGGAAGGCCTCCATACCAGCAATATACCTCAAGTCCCAGAGCCTATAGCACTCAGGCTCGGGAGCTTCTTTGAACGTGTTTGTTCAACTATGAGATACTTTTACTGTCATTTTAACTACTCATGGTCTCACTGCCAACACGTGGAGATGTTGTCAGGCGAAAGAACAAAGCTTCAGCCTGAGTTTACAGTAGGCAAAGCCCTGAGTGGGGAGGACAGAGACTCAGGGTCTAGTATCAGCCTTATTATGTGGCTTTAGGAAGTGGTTTAGCCTCTCTGGGCCTTGGGTTCTTCATCTACCCTCACCAATGGTAAGAGCCAGATGACCTCTATATGTCCCCTCGGCTCCTGCAGTCCCCCAGTAAAAAGAATTGTCCTTGAGCAACTGGGAACATCCATGAGAGCAAGCTCTGTTCTCTGGCACCAAGAGGGTGTGAACCTGAGCCTGACTGGAATGTCATCCCCTCATTCTGCTTATATTGATTCAAAAAGAAGAGGAATGTAGTACTTGGAAAAAAATGCAAGATTTGGAATCCAGAGGACTGAATCCTGGCTTTGCCGCTTAAAGGTTGTAAAGATTTGAGCAATTCCATTAACCTCCACTGGTTGCTTCCTTATCTGGGAAATGAAGATATCATTGAGGACATAGGACCCTTGTTTTTGTTTAAAGATTTTATTTATTTATTTATTTATTTGAAAGACAGAGAGAGAGATAGTGAGAGATAGCATAGTGGAGAAGAAAGGGAGCCTGCAGGGAGCCTGATGTGGGGCTTGATCCCAGGACCTCAGGATCATGACCTGAGATGAAAACAGACACTTAACCAACTGAGCCATCCAGGTGTCCCACTCAAGAGCCTTGTGAGGAATGGACAACACATGCTGTAGCAGTCCATACACACCACAATCTGTCCACACAGAAAGTGTCTGAGCCAAGCCAGTGAGCTCCCTGGACACACTGGGCTCCCTGGGCACATCTTACATGCATCTGTAAGTTATTCAGGAGTGCTAGAACTCAATTGTGAGCCTCCTTCGTTTGCAAGAATGAACTCCAGGAGCACCCAAAAGAGTCACTCAAGAGTCACCGTGTCCAGATAAAACCCCAGGGTGCTATGAACTCTCTTTAAATCTTAGGGTGTAGAATAAAAAACTAATAGTGGCCTGGCTGTCAGGAACAGTTATAATTTGAAAAAGGAAATAAGGCTCCTGGTTGTGTCCTTAGCAGTCTGTAACTTGTACAGTTGTTCCTTAAGAAGTTGGAAAGGGAAAGAGTCAAAGAAGATGGAACACATGGGTGGATGAAGCTGGGGAAGCTTCCTGAAGAAGTAATTCTAGCAGATGTGAACCACTACAGAGGTGTGCTCCCAGACTTCTGACAAAGACAACCACCTCTCCCAACTGTTAATCCTGGAGGGCTGGAGAGAGGACCAAAATGTAGCCTGGTATGAGTGGTGTTACCTGAGGCTTTGAGGCACTTCCTGGCCAGGACTTAAAGAGGAAACTTTCATATTGAATGTGGACAATGTTAAGGGCTTCCAAGCTTTATGCCTGCCCTGCCAGTGCTCCTGAGCCCTTGCCCTGTGTCCATTTTATTCTTTACAAACCACCTGTGGCCCTTTAACCCTCAGTTAGGGAGTTTGTTAGCACTCAGTCAAGAAAATGCATGTGTGTAGCTTAAGATGCTTAAAGACTGTGATGAGCAGGCTTCTGTCAGATTGGGGCTCTCCAAACTCAAGAGCTGTGATCTCCCCTCAGACTGAGGATTGCTTGGGACAGGGACCATGTCCCTCCTTGCACTGGGGCTATTAGTCAATAGGCATTAAGAATTCCTTTCATTTCCACTAGGATTTACTGAGCAGCTATTAACACCTAGCACCACACTAGGCACTGCTGTGTTTGCTTTACAATCCATTTCCTCTAAGAATACAGGTATAGGCAGGAACCAAGATCTAATGTGAGGCTGCAAAACTCAAGCGTTCTGGTAAGCATATATTCAGCGCTAAGTGCTTAATGTTATAAATCTTAAAAATATGACATGTAAAATTTTATAAAACCAGATACTCAAGTATAATAATTCTACAAAGTCCCATCATTTCCTCATGGATTTGCTGAAATGTGATCATCAGTTGGTGTCCACACAGCATCTTACTACATCTGGTCTAGAGAGAGAAAATGGAGAATGAGGTTCATGTATTCATACCTCAGACAAGGTTAACTTAGAGCCACAAGACCTAGCATTGTTGCCAATACCATGTTGCATTGACCTTTCCTACATACTAACAAAGTAGATAAAAGGGTTTCCTAATTAAATGCCATCTAGGGTGGCAGGGGCAGTCATGGAGTATCCCTCTTCCAAATCCACCAAGGTGATCTGTGCACAATTTTTGGCAAGGCTTCTGACTCTTTATTAATGTTCACTGTAGTACCTAGTACACTGTTGTTGGCTAGATTAATGAGTAAATTCCTAGCATCTTAAATCAGAGAAAGCAAGAAAATATCATATATTTCTTTTAAGAACATGACCCTCCAAACTGACATGGGCAATGGGTCACCTGCACTTGAGGTTCCCAAACATCAGAATTTCAGAGTAGTAACATCTCCCGCAAAACAATATGGTTACGGTTCTACTTTTATTTATTTATTTATTTATTTATTTATTTATTTATTTTTGGTCAAGTGAGGACTTAAAAGAAACAACTACAACCTCCTGGAGCATCCATCACTTTTAAAAGAAATGATATTTTTAACTCACCCAAAAGTAGGAAGGCCATGATTTCAAAATAAAAGAACTTTCCTTCTCAAGGATGCACTGCTGACATCCTTTTACTTACATTTTCCTCCAGACTAGAGAACACACAGTAATGGAGCAACACAGGTCCACAGATCAGTGCTGGAACTCCACATGGTCTACCCTTTCTCCCCTTCTCTAGTGCTGCCAACTAAATAAAACCATTCTTTGTTATACCTGTGGCAATCTAGTTGGAGCCTGTTTCCCTTCAAAATCTCCCTGACACCTCTCCTTCAATCTGAGAAACCTGCCTTCTTCAACAGATCCTGGTTTTTCCCTTTTGGCTTTCTCTTAGGAAGGGAGCATGTGGGTTTACCTGGGTTCATGCCATCCAAACTAGAACAAGCACCACAAGTTTCTGAAGACCACAGTCTAAACAGGATCACTTGATCATTAAGCCACCATAATTAATAGTCAATTTATTATTGGCAGTGTCATTTCAAAACATAGGTGGGTGGAACAAAGTTCAACTGATATTTCTTAAACAATAGCAATTGGGTTCTGATGATGAAAGAAGGGGGGACATGCTCTTCATACACAGAAGTGATACTACTCATCCAGGGTCAATGGAAAATCTTTGAGTATTTTCTTACTGAAGAATTTGCCTCTAGCTATCCATAGACTTAAGACTTTCGGGTCTTTCTGTCCAAATGCAGACCAACTTGGAGGTAAGACTGTGCTGTAATAGGAGAAAATAAAAAGAACATAATCACCTACAGTTTAACTATTCCTTCTTCCCGAGCCTATGAAACAAACATTACTATTCCTATTTGTGTTTTTTAAAGATTTTATTTATTTATTTGACAGAGACCACAAGTAGGCAGAGAGGCAGGCAGAGAGAGAGGGGGAAGCCGGCTTCCCACTGAGCAGAGAGCCCAATGCGGGACTCGATCTCAGGACCCTGAGACCATGACCTGAGCTGAAGACAGAGGCTTAACCCACTGATCCACCCAGGAGCCCTACTACTCCTATTTGATAGACAAGGTAACTTATCATCAGAAGCCTACTCCTTCAATAATCAACAAATACTTACTGAGTGCTTCCTATGTTAGGCACCAGGTAAGGTGCTATGACTTTGTCCAAGGTGACACAGCTGGCAAGTAGCATACGGAGCACCCTAATCCAGACCCCTAAATTCAATTCTTTCTATTTCACAGCTGCCTCTTAGGCTGAGGTCACTGTTGCCACACAAGACCGCAGGATGCCAGGTCCAAAGGGCTATGGTAGGAAGGACCACAGTGATAGAGCTCTTTAGCTTGTTCCTCTGCATGTAAAGTATCAACAATCACTTTTTTCAGATGAATAAATCTCCAGGAATAAATCAAAGTAGATATTCATGTCCCATTAATTACAGCCCTGTCCATGGTGTGAAGCCCAGAACTGGGTATGGGGGACTCATACATTCTCTCAAGCTAGTTTCAAGACAAGAACACTTTAGTGAACCACACATGAAACCCTGGGGGAGAAACTTTAGGCAAAAGAGGGATGGATTCTCTCTAAAGTTCCAAGGGTTCCAAGCAATGGGATCAAAAGCCAAAGAGTAGTTCCCACTTCTTGGACTAAGAACTGAGATCTCCAGTGTGACTCTCTTGGGCCACCTCAAGAGTCAGAGACCTAGGTCTCATGGCATGTGCCCTTTGCCAGAGGTTTTGGAAACAATGTCTGCCATCCACTTTGGCTGCTACATAGTTGCATCAGAGATGCACACTAGGCTGCCCATCTCGAGTATGCAAAAATCTTCATGAATGGGCCACCCTGTGCCTGTAATCAACAGACAGGTGGGGCGGCAGCCATAGGTCACATAACTGAGTCCAAATATGAGAGGTGGATCCAGATTAATAGATGAGTCAGGTCTCAAGTGTTGTATAAAACCTTGGAAGCTCCAGAGCTCACCTAAGCCAGCATCTTCTCTCCTCACTCAGCCCCTGGTGCTTCAGGTAAGTGTGAGTTCTCCTGGCTCTCATCTTTCCAGCTAGTCTTCCCTAGCCCTGCTCAGGCTAGGTGGACCAGGGCACAGACCTACCTGTAAGGCCTCTCTTCTCTTTGGAAACTATAGGATCTCTGCCTTTCCAACTGCATTCATGTTTAGAGGTAATTCAGGTTGGAAGTTGGGGGCTGAGCTGCTGCTCCACAGATGGTATCTCTGGTTTTCTGGCCAGAATGGGAATTCCACAAAGGCAAGACTACGTTCTGTCTCTCTGGCATCCCAGTAGAGCCAGGCAGTGATGGGCACACATGGACATTCTGTAGACTACCCCTGTGAATGGGCAGGATGGACCTCTTGCACCTGTCAGGAGGAGAGGCTGAGTTTTACTTCCAAAGAGTAAGGGAGAACTGGGAGAGTAATTCAGAGAATGCTGCAGATGGGGGAGATTTGGGGAGCCACAGGAACCCGGTACCAGTTTTTCAGAGATGTTTTGAAAGAGAAATGGTATGAGATGCTGGGACACAACTTCCTACTAGTAATGGTCGCCTCAACCAAGCTTGGATGTAAACAAAGCCTACATCTTCGGGTCAGAGATGCTGGTCCAAAGGAACACTGGGTCTTTTCCCCTATGTCCAGACAGGACCAGGGGTGGGAGGGGGTAGCCTTTTCTGATAACTAGCCCTGGTATCATGCTTAGGCTCAGACCAAGAATTTGAAATAAGAGCGCTTTTTTCACCCCTTAAAGATTTATTTATTTTAGCGGGGAGGGGCAGAGAGAGAGAGAGAGAGAGAGGAGAGAGGATCTTAAGCAGACTCGTTGCTGAAGGAGGAGCCTGCCTCTGGGCTAAATCTAACCCTGAGATCATGACTTGAGCCGAAATCAAGAGTCTGACACTTAGTTGAATGAGCCACCCACCATGGCATCCCTGAACTAAGAGCGTGTCGGGTGGGGAGCAAAAACCTCTGACATTCAGACAAACCTCCCTTCCGTTGTGCCAGGGATGCATAAAATCCCCTACCTTAGGTGGAGGTTTGTGCTAATTTCTATTTGCATTCAGAGAATCCGTATTGGGAATGGAGACCTGAAAGATAAAGTGGTCTATAGAAGTGCTTTATAGAAGTCGAGGACGGATGAGGGAGTGTGGGTCATTTGCTGTCAAATCACACAGCAGATGCCAGAGGCCAAGCTGGGAGAAAGAAATGGGCAACACTACTGGCCTATTTAAAGCTTGGTAAAGACTTTCTGAGGGGGAGTACAACTCTTCCGAAAGCACTAATCATAAGAGTCCCATCTGAGAGTTCTCCCAGATCTCAACAGGGGACTTCAAACCAGGCCCAGACAGTGCTGCTCTGAGGTTGATGGGCCTTTCCAGGGCTGCATGAATGTATGCAGCTGCCTCCTCCGCAGCATCCTCTTGCGGCTGGTCCAGTGATGCTCTCTGCTCTCCTTCCAGGGTTCCATTCCTCCTTAGACACGATGTCTCACCAGAAAAAGCAGCCCACTCCTCTACCCCCAGTCGGCTGCGGGAAAACCTCAGGCGGAGGAGGCGGCGGAGGTGGCGGCGGGTGTGGATTCCCTAGCGGCGGCGGCGGCTCGGGCTGCGGCAGCGGTGGCGGCTTCGGCGGCTGCGGCGGCGGCGGCTCCGGCGGTTGCGGCGGCAGCAGCTCCGGAGGTTGCGGCGGCGGCGGCGGCGGCAGCTCCGGCGGTTGCGGCGGCGGCTCCGGCGGGAGCGTCAAGTACTACGGCGGTGGCAGCAGCAGCTCTGGCTGCGGAGGCTACTCTGGCGGCGGCGGCGGCGGAGGCGGCTCCGGAGGCTGCGGAGGAGGTTCCGGTGGGAGTGTCAAGTACTCCGGGGGTGGTGGCTCCTCCGGGGGTGGCAGTGGCTGCTTCTCCAGCTCCGGAGGTGGCGGCTCGGGCTGCGGGGGTGGCTCCTCGGGGGGCGGCGGTGGCTGCTTCTCCAGCTGCGGCGGCGGCGGCGGCGGCTCCTCCGGCTGCAGCAGTGGCTGCTACTCCGGCGGCGGCGGCGGCGGCGGCGGCTCTAGCCAAGAGGTCCAGTGCCAGAGCTACGGAAGCGCCTCCAGCGGCGGCTGCGGGGGCGGCGGCAGTTCCGGCTGCGGCGGCGGCTCCTCTGGGGGCGGCGGCAGCTCAGGCTGCAGCGGCGGCGGCTCTTCCGGCGGCGGCTCCGGCTACTTCTCTCAGCAGACCACCCAGGGCTCGTGCATGCCTCAGCAGAGCTACGGAGGAGGATCCTCCGGAGGCAGCTGCGGCGGCGGCTCCTCTGGGGGAGGTGGTGGCTGCTTCCCCAGCTGCGGCGGCGGCTCCTCCGGGGGTGGTGGTGGCTGCTTCTCCAGTGGTGGGGGCGGCGGCGGCTCCGGCTGCGGCGGTGGCTCCTCCGGGGGCGGCGGTTCCTCCGGGGGTGGCAAGGGCGTCCCGATCTGCCACCAGACCCAGCAGAAGCAGGCGCCTACCTGGCCAAGCAAATAAGGTCCGTTAGACGCCGCGGAGAAGAAGGAGATGGAAATGTTCTCCGTGGGCGCCAATGGGCTTAACGGTCTCATGATACTGCCCTGATGTTCCCAAATCCTTCAGGTGTCAACACCTGAGCCACTGAGCTCTGGGGCTGCATCTTGTTCTGCAGTTTTTCCTCTTTGGTTTCTGTACAACAATCTCCCAGCCCCGGGACATCTTCAGTCAATAAATTTGAAATTCATGAGAATTTCTGCGTTTTCAGGCACTTTTGTAGCTTCCAAGTTCATTCATTTTATTTCATTCATCTTTCCTCCATTCACTCATTCATATCTACATTCATTCAACAAATGTATTTATTGGGGGAAAGGTGGGTGGAGAGACGAAAATCAGGGAGGAATGGCTGGCAACCAATAAACAAAGATGTGAACTCTCTGGTTTATGCCTTAAGATGGTGAGGTGAGCCCCAGACACAAAGATCCTGGGAAGAGATTTCCATAAACAGCTCCTGGTGGGTTGGGTAGTCCCTGTGGGTCTTATTCTTGAGTTCAGTGTTTTTTAAAGACAAGTCTGCCCTGGGGAAATGCTATCTCTCATAGTCCATGTCACACTCTTCAAGGTCTGAAAGCAGGGTGGTTGTACATAAGAAGGACTAGCTTATGCTACCCAGACTCACAGGAGAATGAATAATTGCATCAGATATTTGTGACCCTCTATAGTGTGTAACAATGTTCAGGAGGCATCTGTAAGGAAGAGAAGATGTAGAGGAGTTGTTTCCTGCTCTCTTAAAGGAGCTTCACCCAATTTAGGAATATACAGCATAAGTATGTAAGGTCATGGGGAAATACAGGAAGTATACCAATTAACAAGGAAGAAACTACAGTTGCTCTGTTAATCTCATAGCTTTTAAAAGAGATGTAGAACATTTACCTGGTCAGGAACTCTGCAGGCCCTGTTTCATATGCTAATTCTACTAGCTCTAGGTAAATGTTAACGTATTGATTTACTCAAAGCAAAACCCCTGCTACATCAAAAAAAAAAAAAAAGTACTCTCCCTACCCAGTCATTGCTGAAGATAGACAAATTATCCCTCCCTGACTCTTCCATTTACAGAATCAAAACAGGAAGCAGCTTTAAAGACCACAGTACTCTGACCACTGCATTATTTCTGTTGTTGTTGTTGTTGTTTTTAATAAAAGTAGGATATTTAGTTCTGTGTCAGATGGAGTAGATTCATTTTCCCTTATTGCTGCCTCTAACTATAACTAAGGTATTTGAGCATAATATATTTCTTTTTATTTATTTATTTATTAAGTCTAAAAGGTGGAGAGAAGGCAGAGTAGCTACAGTCCTCAGAACTTAAGGACTGACACTGTAAGTTTCTTAGGTTTTCTTTTTGCCTCTTATTTATCTCAGACTGGACACTGGAAAGTCTGCAACCTATAAATGACAACAGGTGCAGGCAAAAAAAATAGCTCCCCCCAAATCAGCTTTCTTTATCCAAAGGATCAAGAAAGAGATAAAAAGGTGACCTAGTAAGGCAGAAATATTTTTGGATAACATCCACCCTGTTTTAGCTAACCATCTTGGAAGAAGAAAATTGACAGATTGAACTTCTACCTGGATGTAGTGAGGAGATAACATCCCCTACATACACACTGACTTCACTGGTGCAGCATTAGCAGAGACCTGTCTCCTAACACAATGCTGTAAATGTTTAACATACAATCAAAAATTACTTACCATACCAAGAACCATCAAAATCTCAGTTTGAATTAAAAAAAAAAAAGACAATACTAATGTAAGGTTTTATAGGTGAGATAAACACGATACCAGGCGAAGTGGGTGCAAGGCAAGATTTATTAAAGGCATTCTCCCACGAAGTTTCAGGGCTCAGGGGAAGGGGAGCCAGGAAAATTGTGCTGGAAGGAGGTGGGCACCCTCAGGTGAGGTTCCTAGACTCCAGAAAGGGGAGTGGGAAATGTCGCACTGGGAGGCAGTTGGCGGGGATCTTTTATCTGTTTCTTGCATAGGTATCAGGTTACCTATGGAGACGTGACCTGGGCATACATCCTTTTGACGGGAGAGTCAAGGGTGAAGGAAAGGGGGGGAGGAGGCTGGAAGACAGCAGAACTGGCGGTCATTTCTATTGTTCCTCCTGCACTCCCGGAGCCTGCCGACCTAACATTCGGACCTTTTTGGTGTAATAGGGGTGGCAACTCAGATCTGGCTACTTCCTGCTGGCAAAGGGGCATCGTCATAGGGTCCTTTGGATGTGGGTAGGCGGGTATAGGGATGCAGGAGTTGGTTGACAGTGACCCTGGAAACCTCAGGGATGTGATCCTGAATGAAGCGAAGAACACAGGAGGCAATAAGTGTTAATAGGAAGAGGAGAATAAGGGGACTTAGAATTGGAAGGAGCCAGGTCATTAAGGGGGAGAGCCACCACTGAGAGGGGTTTATTCCAGGGCGATGCCGACCACCAAGGGAGTCGCACATTTTTGCCAGGGCACCAATATTGGTTTCGACTATACCGGATTCCTTGATATAATAGCAGCATTCTTCATTGAGGAATAAACAGGTTCCTCCCTTGTCTGTGGTGAGCAGGTGTGGGGCTTGTTGGTTCTGTAGGGCTACCTGGGCCACTGAGGTAACCTGTCATTGTAGGAACACCAGGCTGAGACCTCCACGGCTGTTCAGAGCTGTTCAGATATATCTCAGGTAGTGTCTCTGGAGTGAGCTATGGCCCTGGTGCCCAGCCTGGTGGCCACTAGGGAAGATGCCAAGGAGACCCCAATAACCAAGGGAAGAAACACAGCCCTTTTCTGTCTCAGGAGGGGGGTGGAGAGGACAGCCATTTCTGCTAGGGCTGGCATCCTCTGGGCTGGCAATCTGTGGTGACCAGCTGACTAGACCGTGTGGTGTCCCCATGGGTCCAAATTTTCACTAGGAAAAAGTGCCACCTGAACCCAGGGTCACCGGAGGGGCAGCTATTGGGGGGGGGAGGGTAAAAGGAGGAGGGTGAGGAGAAGTGCTACAGGAAATCCGAAACCTCTTGGGCCCCAGGGTTTGGGAAGTCCAGCCACCCTGTGGTGGGGCTGGTTTTAGAGTTGAGATGTGTACCCACGGGTGGTGTCCTAGGAGTTTTGCCGCTGTGGGAGTTGTGAGAATAATAGTATGGGGGCCAGTCCAACTGGGCTGTAAGGACTTTGGGTGAAGTTCTCATAGGAGAACTTGGTCCCCAGGATTTAGGGCCTGGGGGAAGTCTCCACCTGGGGGCTGTTGGGGGAGGGGATGGTTGCATCTGCCTGAGCCCTTAGGAGGGCCTGTAAGAGGGTCAGATAGGGCAGATAAGATAGGAGGGGTGGAGGAGAGGCAGGCAGGTTGTGATTGAGTAGGAAGGGCCTGCAGTACAAGAGCTCAAGGGGGCTGAGTCCTGACGGGCCTGGAGGAGAGGTCCTAAGGTGGGTGAGTGTTAGTGGCCAAGAGGGTTTCAAGAGTGCATTTGGTGAGTTGTTCCTTGAGGAGGTCATTGGCCTCTCGACCTTACCCGAGGATTGGGGGTGATAGGGGATATGGAGTTTCCAGGTGATGTTTAGGCTCTCAGAGATTGGTTGTGTGATGCTGGAGATGAAGGCCGGTCCATTGTCTGATTGTAGAGTTCGAGGGAGTCCAAACCTCAGAATGATGTGTTCAATGAGCACCGCGGCGACCACATCTGCAGTTTCCCTAGCGGTGGGGAATGCCTCAATTCAGCCTGTGAAGGTGTCACAAGAGTTAGCAGGTTTCTGAAGGTTTGGTGTCGAGGCATGTGAGTGAAGTCAAGTTGCCAGTCCTAGCCTAGCTGACGCCCACGGAGCTGGTGAGTGGGTCCCGGTCTGCGGAGGCCACCCTGGGCATTGACCGCAAAACAGGTTCTGCAGGCCTGCTGAACCTCCTTAGTGGTCTTTTGGAGGAGGGGGTGGTGAAAGAGAGGTTGGAGAAATTGGTATAGGGCCTTTGGACCGATGTGGAGAGACTGGTGGATGTCAATAATGAGGGTGTGGATTAGACTGTTCGGGAGGGCAATTTTGTCCTGGACAAAAATACCATCCCTTGTCATCCAACCTGCCACCTAATGTTTTAAGGGCCCGAGTCTCCTCATCAGTGTACGAGGGACTGTGAGGAGTGCTGAGAAACAGGAGAGGGGCTGGAGAGGAGTTTAAGGCTATTTGTCAGGCAATAGAGTCGGCCTTGTTGTTCCCCAAAGAGATGGGGTCATTGGAGGCCTGATGGCCATGACAGTGGACAATAGTCACCTCAGTAGGGTAATTGAGAGCCTCAAAGAGTTTGGCAATAAGAGGCCCGTTGACTATGGGGGTTCCCTTGGTCATGAGAAATCCCCTTTTCTCGCCAGAGGACAGAGTGAATGTGAGTAATAAGGAAAGCATACTTGGGAGTCAGTATAGTGACCCGTTGGCCCTCAGATAAGTGAACGGCCCTGGTAAGAGCCACAAGTTCTGCCTTTGGAGAAGTAGTCCCAATGGGAAGGGGGACCACTTCTATGACCGTGTCCAGGGTGACCACTGCATAGGCCGCTTGTTGCTGTCCATCTGGAACTATAAGGGAGCTCCCATCCACGAATAGAGTGTAATCAGGGTCAGGCAGTGGCAGGTCTGAAAGTCCTGGATGGGAGGGAGAGAGTTCTTCCAGGAGTTGAGAGCAGGAATGGGAAGGAGTGGGGATAGACGAAGGTATTGGCAAGAGAGTGGCGGGATTTAGGAGAGGGAAGAGAGTGTGTGACCTGGTCATATGCAGGTGGTAGAGTTGGAGATGGAAAGGAGTGAGTTGTGCCAAGGATTTGTGGCTGACTAAGTCCATCAGTCGATGGGAGGAGAAGACCATGATGGGCTGTCCTAAAGGTAAGTTTGAGGGCCTCCTTTGTCAGAGAAGCGGCTGCCGCTAGGGCCCTGAGGCAGGCTGCCATCCCTGGGCGGTGACATCTAGTTGCTTGGAGAGTTAATCAGGATAAGGAGACCCTGCTGTGGGAGGCAGTCAATGATGGGCGATGATGGGCTTAAGTCCTTGCCAGTGGGTTGCTACTATAGATCTAGGAATGTCCCATACCTGCGGGTCTATGGAGGGGAGACAGTCTGGGATAGAGGATGAGTCAGAGGGGAGTAGAGGGAGGATGAGGTGAGCAGAAGTCGAGGGAGAGGGAGAGAGATGAATGGTGGCCTGAAGTTTGTGGAGGATGTCCCTGCCTAGTAGGGGAACAGGGCAGGAAGGGATAATGAGGAAGGAGTGTGAGAAAGGGAACCCATCCAGGCTGCAGGTAAGGGTGGGCTGGCTTTTGGAGTGGAGGAAGTACCATCAATTCCTATAACTGCAACTGGGGAGGGATGAGTAGGACCCAAGTAGGAAGGCAGGACAGAATGTCCTGTGTCCAACAGAAAGGAAATGGACTTACCCACTACCTGGAGCATGACCCTGGGCTTGGCATGGGTGAGAGGGGTGTCCAAGTCTGGGCTCCATCAGTCATCCTCCAATCTGAGAAGTTGGAAGGCAGGACTTACCGACTCAGGGTCTCCACCACATGGAGGTGACAGGAATCCACCAAGGCTGGGGCAGTCCGATTTCCAATGGCCCATCATGTGGCATTGAGGGCACGGCCTAGTAGGCGCTTTTGGATTGGGGCATTGACAGGCCCAGTGTCCCTCGGCTCTGCACTTGAAACAGGCCCCTGGAGGGAAGCAGTTAGGTGCTCCCTTCTGTTGACTGCTAGAACCTGCCGGCCTCAGGGCTGCTACCAGGGCTTGGGTCTGCAATTGGACCTTCTGTTGGAGTCTGGCTTGATGCTTAAGTTCTGCTGCCTCTTCTTGGGAGTTAAATACTTTAAATGCCATTTTCACCAGATCAGAAATGGGAGTTTGAGAGCCCTCCTCCACTTTCTTTAATGTTTTCCGAATGTTGGCGGCTGACTGAGAAATAAAGTGAGTAGCTAAAATGTCGACCCTGCCAGAGAGGCCAGGTCTAGGCAAGTGTACTGAGTCAGCGCCTCAGTACATCAGTTAAGAAACATGGCTGGGGGGCGCCTGGGTGGCTCAGTGGGTTAAAGCCTCCGCCTTTGGCTCAGGTCATGATCTCAGGGTCCTGGGATCGAGCCCCACATCGGGCTCTCTGCTCAGCAGGGAGCCTGCTTCCTCCTCTCTCTGCCTGCCTCTCTGCCTACTTGTGATCTCTCTCTGTCAAATAAATAAATAAAATCTTAAAAAAAAAAAAAGAAAAAGAAACATGGCTGGGTTTTCATTGGGTTCCTGAATGATTTCCCTTCACAAACCTTCTACAACTTTCCTTTGCATTTAGGTTTTGTCCCAAACAACCATCTTATTTAGTACAAAATTATCTTTTACTTTCAATAAAATGTACTCCCATTCCTTAAATCTTTCTTATATATCTTCTACTTTCCTACATACAGAGTGGCTTCCTTTATTTCCATCAGTCTTACAGTTAGCAGAATTTTGTACTCTTAGAAACACCTTTAGTTATTAACCTCCAGTCAGTTATTAATCAATTGTGAATAGTTATAACAGAATTCTTTAGATGCCAATTTATGAATCAGTTAAGCACAAACCATGCTTACTAACAGATTTAAATATTCTTATTTTCTTTGCTGTAAGAAGTCAAAAGCAAAAACCTATGTTCAGTAATCAATGACTTGGCATTTTATACTCTTTGGAAAAGACCTAAATGTCCAACAATTTAATTTCATTTGTCATCTAAGCAAAACTTTAAACTTTCAGGTTACCAAAGACTTTGAAAGCCATCTCAGCAATTAGCCATTAAAACTTTGAGACAGACAATTAACCATCAGTTAGTCATTTCTTTACTAACAGATTTTAACAAATAACATGAGCTTATTTGACCTTCAGTAAACTTTGATTGAAGTTTTGTGTTTACTGTGGATAACTTTGTCAGGAGTTGGGATAGGAGCGGGGAAGGGGAGGGGCACCAGTTCAGAAATCCTGAACACTAGGGACCTTGGCCCATCTGCCTTGGTGTCTGCTGAGGTTATTTTAGGTCCATGAGAATCTGATAATTAAACATGTCTTCAGGAGGTCTTTGGGACTGATTGTCTAATCGGTATTGTGGCCAAGCGACAGTACAGTAATGTTATTTTCCCAGGCCCTGGTTCAGTTCCAGGGTTTTAAGATTGGCCAACAGGCCTAAACCCCCTCCCCTCCCCCCCGGGATGTTTTAGGGTCGAATTTGGATTGGAAGGACCCCATGATTAATTGCTGGGCAACTCCAGGGCTGGAGGAAGGCATCCCCTCATCCACCACTGGGTTGCAGAAGAACTGTTGACTGCCCTAGAGGTTAGGACGTCTCCCAGCCTCTCGGGGTCAAGGGTCTGCTCTGATGTGGCCCCGATTAGGCAGGGCTTTCCGGAAGGAGGCGTGGAATCAGGGGAAACTCACCATGGCTTCAGAAATGGCATTGGGAAAGGCAGGTCCAGGTCCAGCTAGGGAGCAGAGAGATCCTCCCCACTGGGGGCGGGGGGGGTGGGGGGGTGGGGGGTGGGGGGGGGCTCAATCTCCTCCCAGGTTTCAGGCACCAAATGTAAGGTTTTATAGGCGAGATAAATAGGACACCAGGAGAAGTGGGTGCAAGGCAGGATTTATTAAAGGCACTCTCCCTTTAAGTTTCAGGGCTCAGGAGAAGGGGAGCCAGGAAAGTTGCGCTGGGAGGAGGTGGGCACTCTCGGGTGAGGTTCCTTGACTCTGGGAAGTGGAATGGGGGAAGTCTCACTGGGAGGGAGTTGGCGGGGGAGAATCAAGGGTGAAGGAAAGGCGGGGGAGGAGGCTAGAAGACAGCAGGACCGGTGGTCATTTCTATTGTTCCTCCTGCACTCCTGGAGCCCGCCGACCTAACATTCTGACCTTTTTGGTGTAATAGGGGCGGGGACCGCTTCCCTATACCCGCCTACCCACATCCAAAGGACCCTATGACGATGCCCCTTTGCCAGCAGGAAGTAGCCAGATCTGAGTCGCTGCCCCTATTACACCAAAAAGGTCCGAATGTTAGGTCGGCAGGCTCCGGGAGTGCAGGAGGAACAATAGAAATGACCGCCAGTTCTGCTGTCTTCCAGCCTCCTCCCCCCCTTTCCTTCACCCTTGACTCTCCCGTCAAAAGGATGTATGCCCAGGTCACGTCTCCATAGGTAACCTGATACCTATGCAAGAAACAGATAAAAGATCCCCGCCAACTGCCTCCCAGTGCGACATTTCCCACTCCCCTTTCTGGAGTCTAGGAACCTCACCTGAGGGTGCCCACCTCCTTCCAGCACAATTTTCCTGGCTCCCCTTCCCCTGAGCCCTGAAACTTCGTGGGAGAATGCCTTTAATAAATCTTGCCTTGCACCCACTTCGCCTGGTGTCGTGTTTATCTCACCTATAAATCCTTACAACTAACACTGAAATGATACAGATTTGTGGATTTTCTGATAGAAACTTTATTTATTTAAAGATTTTACTTATTTATTTGACAGAGAGAGACACAGCAAGAGAGGAAACACAACCTGGGAGAGTGGGAAAGGGAGAAGCAGGCTTCCCACTGAGCAGGGAGCCTGATATGGGGCTCAATCCCAGGACCCTGGGATCATGATCTGAACCAAAGGCAGACTCTTAACAACAGCCACTCAGGCACCCCTGAAAGGGACTTTAAAAACATTGTAAAAATGCTTCAACAAGAAATTACAAACACAGTCGAAAAAATAGAAAATTTTGGCAAAGAAATAGAAGATATAAAGAAGAATCAAGTGGAATTTTTGAACTAAGAATTTAATAAACAGTTATAGAATTAAATTTTAGAATTGAAAAATATAAAATTAACTGCATAGGCTCAATAGCAGAATGGAAATGACAGACTAAAGAATCAGTGGACTCAAAAATAGGTCAATAGAAATTATCTAATCTCAGTGATAGAGAAAATAGACTGAAAAAGAAAAAAAAGAGAGAGAGAGAGAGAGAGAGAGAGCTTCATGAACCTGTGGGACTACCAAAGAGCTATCATTCTTGTAATTAGAATTCCAAAAAGAGAAGAAAGTGTGGGATTAAAAAATATTAGAAGAAATAATAGATCAAAAGTACCTAAATTTGGTGAAATGCATAATTCTACAGCTTTAAGAAGATAAATCAACTTCAAACAGGATAAACTGAAAGAAAACCACAACAATACATTACTCCACAAAAATAAATTTAAAATGAATTTAAAATTTAAAATTTAAAACCTGAAACTATAAAACTCTAGGAAAGCATTGGGTAAAGTTCCTTGACATTGGTCTCAGCAGCAATTTTCTGAATCTGACAACAAAGCACAAGCAACCAAAGCAAAAATAAATAAATGTGACTACATCAAACTAAAAAGCTTCTCACAGAAAAAGAAACAATTAGCAAAATGAAAAGGTAGCCTACAGTATGGGAAAAATATTTGCAAATCATATAACTGATAAGGGGTTTATATCTAAAACCTCTTTTTTTAGTTTTTTTTTTTTTTTTTTTTTTTTTTTTTTTTCTTAAATGCTCAGTTAGCACCTATATCTAAAATTTAGGGGAAAAAAAAAACTTACAACTCAACAGCAAAAACATAACAACTTAATTTAAACTTTGAAAGAAAAGCTGGAATATACAGTTGTCCAGACACACAGATGGCCAAAAGGTACATGAAAAGGTACTCAACATCACTAACTGTCATGGGAAAGCAAACCAACACCATAATGAAATATCACCTCACACCAGTCAGGATGGCTGTAATCAAGAAGATAAGAGAGAATGATATTGGCAAAAATGTAGGGGGAGGGGGGGACAACCTAGAGCACTCTTGATGGGAGTACAGCTATTATGGGAAACAATATGGAGGTTCTTTTTGTTTGTTTGTTTGTTTGTTTTAATTTATTTTTGGCATAATAGTATTCATTATTTTTTCACCACACCCAGTGCTCCATGCAATCCGTGCCCTCTATAATACCCACCACCTGGTACCCCAACTTCCCACCCACCCATCAATTCAAACCCCTCAGACTGTTTTTTAGAGTCCATAGTCTCTCATGGTTCACCTCCCCTTCCAATTTCCCCCAACTCCTTTCTCCTCTCTAACTCCCCATGTCCTCCATCAAGCAATCCAATTTTTAAGGATCTCTAAAGAAAGTGATCCCACCACTTTCCTTAGTAACCTCATCCTCACATATAACTTTCATTAGAAGAAAAATCTTCCCTAAACAGATCCACGCATCCTGTTTTCTTTGTTATATATACTCACTGGAGGGGAGAAGGACTTCTTCCTCCTCCTCCTCGTCCCCTGTGTTAAGAGAATATGAAAATTGTCCTTTGGTGTTCTTTCCTCTGAAAAGTCATGTGTGCTCATGCTTCCTAACTAGTCTGATCTGGTCTTTTTGGATTACAACTTCCCAGTTTTTGGTGTCTTACCAAAATTGAGAATTCTCATGGATATGTGTTACTTGAGTATAATAAGATTGGCTTACTGTTCCCACACTTTATTATCATATTTCAATATGGAGGTTCTTCATAAAACTAAAAATAGGACTACCATATGATCCAGCAATCTCACTTCTGGGTATATATCTAAAAGAATTGAAATCAGGATCTTGCAGAGATATCTGTACTTTCATGTTCATTGCAGTATTATTCATAATTCCTAAATTTCATCAGTAGATGAATGGATAAAGAAGAATATATGAATATTATTCAGCTATGACAAAGAAGGAATTCCTGCTATTTGAGACAACTTAGATGGACCATAAGGGCATTATGAAATGCTGTATAATATTACTTATATTTGGGATGTAAAAAAGACAAACTCTGAGAGACAAAGAGTAGCCTAGTGGTTACCAGGAGCTGGGAGGTGGAAAAAATGAGGAGATACCAGTCAAAGGGGACAACTTCCAGTTATAAGATTAACAAGCTTGGCAGTCTAATGTAAAGCAGGTGATTGCAGCTAACAATACTGTATAATATACTTGAATATGGCTAAGAGAATAGATGTTAAATCTTTTCATCACAAAAAAAGAATAGGTAACGATGTGACAAGATGGAAATGGCAGCTAATATTATGATGGCAATCATTTTGCAACTCTTAAATGTATCAAATCTACATGTTGTATACCTTTATCTTACACAATATTTTGTGTCAATTATATCTCAATAAAGCTACAAAAAACATGCAAAGAAAATATTTATAAGAGTTGTACATATTAAAGCAAAGAGAGAGAGAGAGGGAAAGAAAGAATAGAAACTCACACCAGAAAAACATCATAATCAAACTTAGAAAAAGGAAAAAATGACAAAGAAAAAAATCTTGAAAGCAGGTAGAGACTATGGTTTGAATGGCAACAGATTATTCATCAGAAACCATAAAGGCAAAAGAAAGAGAAAAAAAGAAAGACAGATCATTAAAGCCAAAAAGAAGTGGCACATTTTTCAAGTGTTAAAAGAAAAAAAAACTGCCAATCCAGAATTCTATATAGTGAAAACATTCTTTAGGAATGTAGGTGAGCTGCAGTCTCAGGTGAAAGAAAAAAAATGTTTCCAGTGGACCTACTCTTAAAGAATGGCTAATAGTTCATCAGACAAAAAGGAAATAATCAAAGAAGGCAAATTAGAATATCAGGAAAAAAGAACAACGCAAAGTGTAAAATTGCAACTAAATATAGGACATTATCTTTCCTCTCTCAAGTTTGTTTAGATTATATTGACAATTGAACCAGCAACCAAAACACTGATGTAGTTCTCAATGTATGTAGAAGAAAAATTTAAGAAAATTGTATTATAACTGGGGAGAGTAAAGGACCAAATGGAGGTAAGGCCTACATTTCAATTAAAGAGGTAAAATGTCCATACCAATAGACTGTAATGAGTTATGTAATATACATAGTGTAATATCCATAGCAGCCACTAAAATTAAAAAAGATACATATACAAAGAGATATAGTAAAAAATATTTGCAAATTATAGCATACATATTCAGATGGTCCCCAATTTCTGATTAATTTTTTTTTTTTAATTTTATGTGGAAAGATCCCAGACATCCATCCACAAATGGATGGAACTAGAGGGTATTATGCTAAGTGGTATAAATCAGTCAGAGAAAGACAAATACCATATGATTTCACTCATATGTGGAATTTAAGAAACAAAATAGATGAACATAGAGGAAGTAAAGGAAAAATAAGATAAAAACAGAGCAGGAGACAAATCATAAAAGACTCAACTCTAAGAAACAAAATGAGGGTTGCTTCAGGGAAGGGGGGATGGGGTCATTGGGTGATGGACATTAAGGAGGACACTTGATGTAATGAGCACTGAATGTTATATGCGACTGATGATGAATCACTAAATTATACCCCGAAATTAATAATACACTATATATTAACTAAATTGAATTTAAATAAAAAAGAAAAAATCAATTCAAAAAACAAAAATATTTTATAATGGTGAGAAAGCAATATTTATTCAGTAGAAACTTTACTTCAAATTTTCAATTTTGATCTTTTCCTGGACTAGTAATACGTGGAACAATACTTTATTATGATGCTGGGCAGCTTCCAGTCAGCCACACATTCTTGAGGGTAAATGACTGATACACTTAGAACCATTCTGTACTCATATAACTATTCAGCTTCTCACTTTCAGTGCAGTGTTCAATAAATTACATGAGATATGCAAACCTTTATTATAAAATGTGTTTTGTGTTAGATTATTTTGCCCAATTGTAGACAAATGTAAGTGTTCTGAGCATATTTAAGGTAGGTCAGGCTAAGCTATGGTGTTTGGTAGGTTATGGTGTAGTAAATGTATTTCAATTTAAGATATTTTCAATTTACAATTCATTTAGTAGGACATAATCTTGTTATTGGACTTGAGCCCTTGGTCCCAGCAATGGTAGAAAGGAGGCTGGACCCCAAATTTAAAAGCACAGGCAAGACTTTATTGGGGTTTATGCTAAAGCACAAGGGAGAAGCACAAAGGAAAGAATCCTCAGGCTGACTCACTGGGAATAGGTCAGGGAGGGTTTATTAAAGAAACTTAGGTGGGAAAAGTGTGCCATCTAAACATGTAGAGGAGAGGATTTATTAGCACCTGTGCACTGAAAGGTTGTGCTTCTTCATGAGTCATTGTCAAGTTAACATATTAAATATCCACACCTAGACATGACTTTCAGTGTTATAATGAAGGGAATGCCAGGGAAAGTTCTGCACTGGGGTCCAACTTAATGTAGACTGGTTTGGACAAGTCTCGACTTGCTCCTTAGCTGGTGCTTTGATTGGAAGAAAAAGGTAGGGTCAGCAGGCAGCAAGAAGTTTCCCAGGTACACAGGGACTGTTTCAACCCAGCTATAAGTTGAGGAACATCTTCATACAAATACACAAAATATAAATAACAGATTAATTAACTTTTGCCAAGTGAACTCACTCCAATAACTACACCTCAGAAGCCTTCCTTATACCCCTCCCAGTAATTAACTACACTAAATGTATTACCATTCTGACTTCTATTACTGTAGATGAATTTTGCTTATTTTTGAAGGTTATGTAAATATAATCCTGTGGTATTTTTTTTGCTCAGTATTATGTTTGGGATATTTATTCATGTGCTTGTTTTTGATGTGGGAAACAAAGACAAAAAGAAAAATTAAATTTCCTTACTACCTACAGCCCACTGACAAGTCCTTGAAACAGGTAGTATGACCTTCCTCTCAGAACTCAGCTGCCTCTGAGTTCTGAGAGGAACTTAACTAATGTTAAGTTAGTATTTTGCTCAGGGAAAAGGAAATCTTCGCTTAACATTATCCCAACCCCTACATGACCCTGTAAGTCTTCTTTAACATATAAAAATCCCTTTAGGAACTTGCTTTATCTCTACCCCCCAAAATACATGTTAACAGTCATCCTCCAAGCATATGGCTCACTGATATACTTCTGAAGGGTCTCATGACTAGGGTTTTATTAGACAGTAGTGAATGACCTTTTCCTAACAATAGCTAGCCCCCTCAAGGTGCTGGAAACCTTGTTTCCAAAATTCCTTAGAGACTTATGTTATCCCTAATCGCCTCCGCAACTTGCAACTATATCATCAGTTACCCATCACAACCCCAGTGCAGCTCTTTCTACCTATAGGTCCTGTTCCCATGCTTTAATATAACCACCTTTTTGCACCAAATATGTCTCAATTCTTTCTTGGCTGTTGGATTCAACACTTCCTACATTATTTTGAGCAGTAGCTTTTTATTTTTCATTGTCTTTTAGTTTATCCAGTGTATAAATATATCATAGTTTGTATTTTCTACTGTTAGTAAAAATGGTTTTGTTTCCTTTTGTTATAGCCTTAAGATGCTCAGAGTCAGTGATCTATAACTAGTTTTCCACAAACCAAATCTTAATAAGCTGTTTTTTCATTATCACTCATTACAAAATATTTTAATACCTTTTTTGATTTCTTTCCCCTACCCCAGGAATTATTAGGAGCATATTACCTAATTTCTAAATCTTGGGGACTTTCTAGATATATCTTTTTTTAATTAACATATAATGTATTATTTGCCTCAGGGATGCAGGTCTGTGAATCATAAATATTACACAATTCATAGCACTCACCATAGCACATACCCTCCCCAATGTCCATAACCCAGTTACCCTATTCCCTCCTCCCCACTCCCCAGCAACTCTGTTTGTTTCCTTTCTAGATATCTTAATGTTACTAATTTATTTTTTTTTAAGATTTTATTTATTTATTTGTCAGAGAGAGAGAGAGAGAGACGGTGAGAGAGGGAACACAAGCAGGGGAGAAACAGGCTTCCCACTGAGCAGGGAGCCTAATGTGGGGCTCAATCCCAGGACCCTGGGATCATGACCTGAGCCAAAGGCAGATGCGTAACAACTGAGTCACCCAGCTGCTCTTTAATGTTACTAATTTCTAATTACATTTCATTGTGGTCAGAAAACATATTCTGTTTGATTTCAATTATTTGAACTATATAGAACTATCCTGTATCTCCAACATAAAATCTATCTTAAAGAAAGTTTCATGTGCATTTAAAACATTTTTGAATTTTTTTTTTTTTGGAGCATTTATTTATTTATTTGAGTAACAGGAAGAGAGAGAAAGAGAGCACAAGCCGAGGGAGAGGAGAGAAGCAAACTCCCTGATGAGCAGGGAGCCCAGGATCCTGGGATCATGACCTGAATTGAAGGCACTCTTAACAGACTGAGCCACCCAGGATCCCTAAAGCATTTTTTTAAAAAAATATTGTGTAGTTCTTGGATGTTTAAGTCAATTTCGTTATTGGTTAATAGTATTTGTTCAATGTTCTTAAATTTTGACTGATTTTTGTCTACTAGTTCAGTTACTGAGAGAAAGGAGTTAATGCCATCAATTATGATTATTATTAGGTACAAATGCATTTAGAATTGTTATATCTTCCAGATGAAGCACTATGAAATGTTTCCTTTTACATATCATAATCTCTCGTTTTGAAGTCAAATTTATATGATAGCAATGCAGTCACTATAGTTTTGTAATGGAATATCTTCTCTCATATTATTACTTTTAACCTCTCTGCATCTTCATATTTAAAGTATTTTGGGGGAACTGGAGTGGCTCAGTTGATTCAGCATCCAACTTTTGATTTCAGGCTCAGAACCTGATCTCAGTGTCACAAGATCAAGACCCGTGTCTAGCTCTGCATTGGGTGTGGAACATGCTTAAGATTTTCTCTTTCTCCCTCTATCACTGCCCCTCTCCCTTGTGTTCTCTTTCTTAAAATGAATGAATGAATGAATGAATAATAAAATGTATCTTTTGTAAATAACATATTAAGGTCATGATTTTTTAATCCAGTCTGAGGTTCTTTGTTCATGATTTTTCCCCTGAGGGTAATGTGTTTCTTTACTTTGACTCATTTCTCAAATTTTTTCTCTTCATTTTTGTTTTTCAGTAATTTAATTAAAATAAGCCAAGGTAGGGTCTCCTTTTTTTATCTGCCCTGATTGGCATTCTCTGAGTTTCTTTTATTTGTGGTTTGATTTTTAAAATATTGTTTAATATTATCCTCTCAAAAATTTATTCTTCCTTTCTTCCGTGCCTCTTCTCTTCTTTTTTCTTTCCTTTGCTTCTTTTCTTTTCTTCCTTTCCTCTTCTTTTCATTTCTGGGACTCTACATATTTGTTAACTAATTTGATATTTCTCCACATGTCTTAAATACAGTTCTTTTTTTTTTTTTTTTCATTCTGTTTTCTCTCCTACTTCAGTTTGAATAATTTCTATTTACTTTTATTCAAGTTCCCTGATTCTTTTGCTGAACTCAGGCTTCTGTGAAGCTGATCCAGTAAAATTTTCATTTCAAATATTGTACTTTTTATTAATATATTGTCCATTAGTTTCTATTGTAAGGTGTCCATTTACTACTAAGATTCCACATCTGATACTTATTCTTACAATTTTTCCTATCAATTTATTACCATCTTGGTAACTGTTTGAAAGTCTGCTAACTGTACCATTTGGTCATCTTTTGATCTGTTTCCTTTTCTTTTCTTTTCCTTTTTTTTTTTTTTTTTGTAACTTAGTAATGTCAAGTCTTTTGGTTCTACTTTCTTCCTCTATAAAACTGTTAAATTATTGTTTTTTGTTCTGACAGGTAATTACATTACTAGCAGATCACCTTAATCCTGTGAAGGTCTTTATCTTGCATTATATTTATATGTATATTGAATATACATATCCATTTTGTTTTCCTTTTAAAGATTGTTAAATATCTCATATAGTCAGAGTACATATTATATAGTTATAGTCTAAAATTAATAAAATGAATACCTCAACACTTAACATGTATCTAACACATATCTTAAGAAGTAGATAATTACTAGTAGTTTAGAAATGTATTGGGTGCTTCCTCCCAGTCACAACCTCCAATTCCACCTCATCCTGAATTTGTGAAAATCATTGCTTTAAATTTGACGATATATAAGATTAAATCATGTAATATTTAATTTTGACCACATTTTTATGTTTATATAAATGGATTCATACTTTGAGGTATCTTCTATGATGTTTATCCCACTTAACATTAAATTCTTGAGATTCATCAATTTTGAAGCATAAAACTATTTTTCATTAATTTCCACTGATGTATAGTATTCTACATGTGACTAATGCTGTATACTTATTCATTGTATTGCTGATGATATTAAATTGCTTTCAAGTTTTACAATGTTAACAAGTCAAACTCTCACTCTTCACAGATGAAGAAAACTGTGGAAAACCCAAAAGACTCCATCCCACAATTGCTAGAAATCATACAGGGATTCAGCAAAGTGGCAGGATATAAAATCAATGTACAGAAGTCAGTTGTATTTCTGGGGTAAATGTTGAGTTATTGCATATTGTGTTTATGCATTTCTGGATTAAGGTTACCAATAATTGTGTTTAGAATTTTTAATCTATATACATAGGAGTTTTACTGTTCATCTCTGGCCTTGGTGTCAAGGAAAACCTGGCTTTTCAAAATTCATCAGTATATGAGCTCTTCATTTTTTACTTGTAATAGTTCCTATACAAGTAGAAAAATATATTATCTGGAACAACTGTAGAATCTACAGCTGGATATTTTGTTTGTTGAGAAGATTCAAAATTTGTCATAGTTACTTAGCCATCCAAGTGTTCTACTGTTCTTAATTCTGTTTTGAATATTTACATTTTTCCTAGACTATTTTCCGTGGCAAACTGTGTTTTGCTTTATAAAGCATGCTTTGGGGTGCATATGGGTGGCTCAGTAAGTTAAGGGTCTGCCTTCGGCTCAGGTCATGGTCTTGGGGTCTTGGAATCAAGCCCCCCGTTTGGCTCCCAGGCAAGTGGGGAGTCTGCTTCTCTCTCCCCTACTTATGCTCTCTTCTCTCTTTCTCACTATCTCTCTCAAATAAATAAAATCTTAAAAAAATATATTTTGGAAACAAAGGACATTAGTGTTATGTTTATTCAACTTGTAAGAACCAGGCCATTTGTCAATTCTTAGACTATCTAAACAATTTTTCTCAAAATGAGAGGAAATGTATCCCATAACTTTCTTATTTTTTTAAAGATTTTATTTATTTATTCATAAGAGACAGAGAGAGGGGGGGGGGAGAGAGAGGCAGA
Organism: Mustela nivalis; assembly: GCF_964662115.1. Classification (NCBI taxonomy): domain Eukaryota; kingdom Metazoa; phylum Chordata; class Mammalia; order Carnivora; family Mustelidae; genus Mustela; species Mustela nivalis. The sequence continues at coordinate 107,935,521 of NC_139029.1, read as the reverse complement.
GGGAGAAGCAGGCTCCTTGCAGACAGGACCCTGGGATCATGACCTGAGCGGAAGGCAGACACTTATCCGACTGAGCCACCCAAACACCCCACTTCCCATAATTTTAGAGACGGGCAAGTAATGTTCTGCCACTTGCTAAATATTTGACTTATTTCATTTTACATAAGTTTTTATAGTAATTCTCTATTACCATGAAAGTAGATGTTCTCTACAATTCAAACTAATAAATGCAACTTGTGTATAATATCTCATTATAATTTTTATTTTTTTATTTAAATTCAATTTAATTAAGATATAGTGCATTATTAGTTTCAGAGGTAGAATTTAGAGATTCTTCTATTGCATATAATGATCAGTTCTCATTCCATTGCATGGCCTCTTTGATGCCTATCACTATTTGCCCCATCCTGCCCACCCACCTCCCCTCAATCAACCCTCTGTTTGTTTCAAGAGTTAAGAGTCTTTCATGGTTTGTCCCCTCTCTGCTTCCATCTTATGTTATTTTCCCTTCCTTTCACCTATGTTCATCTATTTTGTTTCATGAATTTGACATATGAGTGAAATCATATGGCATTTTTCTTTCTCTGACTGACTTATTTCACTTAGCGTAATACCCTCCAGTTCCATCCACGTCACTGAAGATGGCAAGATTTCATGGTTTTTGATGGCTGAGTAACATCCTATTTTATATATCACATTTCTTTATCCATTCATCTGCAGATGGACATCTGGGCTCTCTCTATATTTTAGCTGCTATGGACATTGCTGCTATAAACACTGGAGGGCAAGTGTGCCCTTTTAATCACGACATTTGTATCCTTTTGAAAAATACCTAATAGTGCAATTCCTGGGTCACAAAGGAGCTCTATTTTTAACTTCCTGTGGAACCTCCATGCTGTTTTCCAGAGTGGCTGCACCAGTTTGCATTCCCACCAACAAGCTAAGAGGATTCCCCTTTCTGCACATCCTCACCAACATCTGTCTTTTCCTGAATTGTTCATCTTAGCCATTCTGCTCATTTGAGGTGACATTTCCTTGTGGGTTTGATTTGTATTTCCCTGATGCCAAATGATGTTGAGCATTTCCTCATGTGTCTGTTGGCCATTTGTATGTCTTCTTTGGAGAAATGTCTGTTCATGTCTTCTGCCCATTTCTTGACTGGATTTTTCAGGTTTTTGGGTGTTCAGTTTGGTAAGTTATTTATAGATCTTGGATACTAGACCTTTCTTTCAAAAGAAATTTGCAAATATCTTCTCCTATTACAAAGGTTGACTTTTAGTTTTGTCAACTGTTCCTTCTGCTGTGCAGCATGTTTTATCTTGATAAAGCCCCAATAGTTCACTTTTGATTTTGTTTCCCTTGTCTTTGAGGATGTGTCTAGCAAGAAGTTGCTGTGGCCAAAACAAAGAGGTTGTTGCCTGTGTTCTCCTCTAGGATTTTGATGGATTCCTGTCTCAAAGTTAGGTCTTTCAACCATTTTGAGTTTATTTCTGTGTATGGTGTAAGAAAGTGGCCCAGTTTCATTCTTCTGCATGTGGCTGTCCAATTTTCCCAATACCATGTGTTGAAGAGGCTGTCTTTTTCTATTGGATAATCTTTCCTGCTTTGTCAAAGATTAGTTGACTATGCAGTTGAGGGTCCATTTCTGGGTTGTCTCTTCTGTTCCATTTATCTCTGTGCCTGTTTTTGTGCCAGTACCATACTGTCTGATGATTGCAGGTTTGTAATATAGTTTGAAGTCTGGAATAGTGATGCCTCCCAATTTGGTTTTCTTTCTCAACATTCCTTTGGCTATTTGGGGTCTTTTGTGGTCCCATACAAATTATAGGATTATTTGTTCCAGGTCTGTGAAAATGCCAATGGTATTTTGGTAGGGATTACATTGAGTGTGTACATTACTTTGGGTAGCTTAGACATTTTAACAGTATTTGTTCTTCCAATCCATGAACACAGAATGTTTCTCCACTTTCTTGTCTTCCTCAATTTCTTTCATCAGTGTTCTATAGTTTTTAGAGTACAGATCCTCTACTTCTTTGGTTAGGTTTATTCCTAGGTATCCTGTGAGTTTTGGTACAATTGTAAATGGGATCTATTCTTTAATTTCTCTTTTCTCTCTTCATTGTTAGGGTATAGAAATGCAACTGACTTCTGTATTGATTTTATATCCTGCTACTTTGCTGAATCCCTGAATGAGTTCTAACAATTTGGGGGTGGAGCCTTTGGGTTTTCCACATACAGTATCATGTCATCTGCAAAGAGTCAGAGTTTGACTTCCTCTTTGCTGATTTGGATGCCTTTATTTCTTCCTGTTGTCTGATTGCTCAGGCCAGGACTTCCAGTACTGTGTTGAACAACAGTGGTGAGAGTAAACATCCCTGCCATGTTTCTGACCTTAGGGAAAAAGCTCTCAGATATTCCCATTGAGAATGATATTCACTAAGGGTTTTTTGTAGGTGACTTTTATGATATTAAGTTACGTTCCCTCTGTCCCTATACTGCAGAAAGTTTTATTTTTTTTAATTTTTTTTTAGTTCTTTTTTTTTTTTTTGCGGTTTTATCTATTTATTTATTTGACAGAGAGAGAGACAGTGTGAGAGGGAACACAAGCAAGGGGAGTGGGAGTGAGAGAAGCAGACTCCCTGCTGACCAGGGAACCTGATATTGGGCTTGATCCCAGGACCCCGGAATCATGACCTGAGCCAAAGGCAGATGCCTAATGACTGAGTCACACAGATGCCCCTGCAGAGAGTTTTAATCAAGAAAGGATGCTGTACTTTGTCAGATTCTTTTTCCACACCTCTTGAGAGGATCATGAGGCTCCTGTCCTTTCTTTTATTACTGTCATCTATCACATTGATTGATTTGCAAATGTTGAACCACCCTTGTAGCCCAGGTATAAATCTCACTTGGTTGTGGTGAATAATCCTTTTAATGTACTGTTGGATCCCATCCACTGGTATCTTGGTGAGAATTTCTGCAACCATGTTCATCAGGGATATTGGTCTGTAATTCTCCTTTTTGGTGGGGTTTTGTAGAATGAGTTTGGAAGTTTTCCTTCCTTTTCTAGTTTTTGGAACAGCTTCAGTAGAATAGGTCTTAATTCTTCTTTAAATGTTTGGTAGAATTCCACTGGAAGGCCATTTGGCCCTGGACTCTTGTTTGTTGGGAGATTTTTGGATTACTGCTTCAATTTCCTTGCTGGTTGTGGGTCTGTTCAGGTTTTCTATTTCTTCCTGTTTCAGTTTTAGTAGTTTATATGTTTCTAGGAACACATCCATATCTTCCAGATTGCATAATTTTTTGCCATATAATTGTTCATAATATTCTTCTATAATTGTTCTTATTTCTTCAGTGTTGGTTGTGATTTCTCCTCTTTCATTCATGATTTAATTAATTTGGGATTATCTTTATCTAGTCTTTTTTGATAAGTCTGGCTAGAGGATTCTCAACTTTATATTTTTTCTTTCTTTTTTCTTTTTATTTCTTTTTTTCATTTTATCTTTTCTTTATTTTGTCCTTTTACAAACCCTGTGTCATCAACCTTATTTTATTTTCAAAGAAACAGCTCTTAGTTTCATTGAACTATTGTACTTTTTTTTACTTCTATATCATTTCTTCTCTTATCTTTTTTTTTAAACATTTTATTTACTTATTCATTTGAGAGAGGGAGAGAGAGAGAGCAAGGGAGAGAAAGCAAGAGAACACAAATCAGGGAAGAGGGTCAGAGGGAGAGAGAGGAAAGCAGAGTCTCTGCTGAGCAGGGAGCCTGATGTGGAGCACAATCCAAGGACCCTGAGATAATGACCTGAACTGAAGGCAGATGCTTAATCAACTGAGCCACACTGGCACCCTCATTTGTGCTCTAATCTTTATTATTTCTCTTCTCCTGTCTGATTTAAGTTTTATTTCTAGCTCCTTTAGTTGTAAGGTTAGGTTGTGTATTTGAAACTTTTCTTGTTTCTTGAGAAACTTCTGTATTGCTGTATACTTCTCTTGTAGGACCACCTTTCCTGCGTCGCAAAGGTTCTGAATCATCATGTTTTCATTATCATTTGTTTCCATGTATTTGTTTAATTCTTCTTTAATTTCCTGGTTGACCCATTCATTCTTTAGTTGGATGCTCTTTAATCTCCATGTATTTGTGTTCCTTTGAAGTTGTCTCTTGTGATTACACTCAAGTTTTAAAGCGTTGTGGTCTGAAATATGCATGGTATAATGTCAATCTTTTTTGTACTGTTTGAGACCTGATTTGTGACCCAATATGTGAACCTTTCTGGAGAATTTTCCATGTACACTCAAGAAGAATGTGTATTCTCTTGTTTTAGGATGAAATGCTCTGACTGTAACTATGAAGTCTATCTGGTCCAGTGTGTCATTCAAAGCTTTTGTTTCCTTGTTGATCTTCTGCTTAGATGATCTGTCCATTGCTATGACTGGGCTGTTAAAGCTCTGCTACTATCACTGTACTATTTTTTTTTCCATTTTTATTTCTATTTTTTGGCAATTTATAAATACAACTTGGGTCTTAGTTTACTACATGACTTCCTGAAGTTTTTCTAAAACCTAAAAAAAGAATGCTTCCATTTTCACACTTAATATTCTGTCTTGATTTTCACAGTTTAGGTCCATAACATTGGGAAAAATACCAAATATTTTCTTGTGTACATAAATGCATATATACAAACAAATGTATAGAGGAACTACAAAACTTCCTAGGATAATAACATTTGAAGATGTCATTAACACCACCACCAACAACAAAAACATTACTGCTGTTAAGAATTTTACCTTGAAACTATAATCCTAAATTCCTCTGTTTAGAAGTAGCATGTAGGAGGAGTCAAGATGGCGGAGAAGTAGCAAGCTGAGACTGCTTCAGCTAGCCGGAGATCAGCTAGATAGCTTATCTAAAGATTGCAAACACCTGAAAATCCATCGGCAGACCGAAGAGAAGAAGAACAGCAATTCTGGAAACAGAAAAACAACCGCTTTCTGAAAGGTAGGACCGGCGGAGAAGTGAATCCAAAGCGACGGGAAGATAGACCCCGGGGGGAGGGGCCGGCTCCCGGCAAGCGGCGGAGCAACCGCGCACAAAATCAGGACTTTTAAAAGTCTGTTCAGCTGAGGGACATCGCTCCAGAGGCTAAACTGGGGCGAAGCCCACGCGGGGTCAGCGTGGCCTCAGGTCCCGCAGGGTCACAGAAGGATCAGGGGTGTCTGAGTGTCGCAGAGCTTGCGGGTATTGGAACGGGAAAGCCGGCTACAGAAACAGAGCCGACAGTAAGCTCACAGCTCGGTGTTACCTTGAACCGATCGCAGGCTCGGTGAGCTCGGAGCGCGGCCGGAGGTCAGGCAGACGGGAATAACTGGGCGCTGTTCTCTGAGGGCGCACTGAGGAGTGGGGCCCTGGGCTCTCGGCTCCTCCGGGCCGGAGACCAGGAGGCCGCCATTTGTGTTCCCGTCCTCCGGAACTCTACGGAAAGCGCTCAGGGAACAAAAGCTCCTGAAAGCAAACCCGAGCGGATTACTCACCCCGGCCCCGGGTAAGGGAGGTGTAATTCCGCCTGGGGCAAAGACACGTGAGAATCACTACAACAGGCCCCTCCCCCAGAAGATCAACAAGAAATCCAGCCGAGACCAAGTTCACCTACCAAGGAGTGCGGTTTCAATACCAAGGAGAGCAGCAGAATCCCAGAGGAGGAGAAAGCCAAGCACGGAACTCATGGCTTTTTTCCTGTGATTTTTTTTTTAGTCTTGCAGTTAATTTAATTTTTTCTTTTTCATTTTTTTTTTTTCTTTTTCTTCTCGCCTTCAGGTAAAATTTTTTTTTTTTTTAACTGTTACCTTTTTCTTTTTTAACGATTTTTTACTAGTTTATCTAATATATATATTTTTTCTTTTTTACATTTTTCTCAGGTGTTTTCTTTTTTTAAAAAATTTTTTTTTCTTTTCTTTTTTTTTTTTCTTTCTTTCTTTTTGAACCTCTTTTTATCCCCTTTCTCCCCACTCACGATTTTGGATCTCTTCTAATTTAGTTAAAGCATATTTTTCTGGGGTTGTTGCCACCCTTTTAGTATTTTACTTGCCCCTTCATTTACTCTTATCTGGCCAAAATGACAAGACGTAAAAATTCAACGCAAAAAAAAGAACAAGAGGCAGTACCGAAGGCTAGGGACCTAATCAATACAGACATTGGTAATATGTCAGATCTAGAGTTCAGAATGACAATTCTCAAGGTTCTAGCCGGGCTCGAAAAAGGCATGGAAGATATTAGAGAAACCCTCTCGAGAGATATAAAAGCCCTTTCTGGAGAAATAAAAGAACTAAAATCTAACCAAGTTGAAATCAAAAAAGCTATTAATGAGGTGCAATCAAAAATGGAGGCTCTAACTGCTAGGATAAATGAGGCAGAAGAAAGAATTAGTGATATAGAAGACCAAATGGCAGAGAATAAAGAAGCTGAGCAAAAGAGGGACAAACAGCTACTGGACCACGAGGGGAGAATTCGAGAATTAAGTGACACCATAAGACGAAACAACATTAGAATAATTGGGATTCCAGAAGAAGAAGAAAGAGAGAGGGGAGCAGAAGGTATACTGGAGAGAATTATTGGGGAGAATTTCCCCAATATGGCAAAGGGAACGAGCATCAAAATTCAGGAGGTTCAGAGAACGCCCCTCAAAATCAATAAGAATAGGCCCACACCCCGTCACCTAATAGTAAAATTTACAAGTCTCAGTGACAAAGAGAAAATCCTGAAAGCAGCCCGGGAAAAGAAGTCTGTAACATACAATGGTAAAAATATTAGATTGGCAGCTGACTTATCCACAGAGACCTGGCAGGCCAGAAAGAGCTGGCATGATATTTTTAGAGCACTAAACGAGAAAAACATGCAGCCCAGAATACTATATCCAGCTAGGCTATCATTGAAAATAGAAGGAGAGATTAAAAGCTTCCAGGACAAACAACAACTGAAAGAATTCGCAAATACCAAACCAGCTCTACAGGAAATATTGAAAGGGGTCCTCTAAGCAAAGAGAGAGCCTACAAGTGGTAGATCAGAAAGGAACAGAGACCATATACAATAACAGTCACCTTACAGGCAATACAATGGCACTAAATTCATATCTCTCAATAGTTACCCTGAATGTGAATGGGCTAAATGCCCCTGTCAAAAGACACAGGGTATCAGAATGGATAAAAAAACAAAACCCATCTATATGTTGCCTCCAAGAAACTCATTTTAAGCCCGAAGACACCTCCAGATTTAAAGTGAGGGGGTGGAAAAGAATTTACCATGCTAATGGACATCAGAAGAAAGCAGGAGTGGCAATCCTTATATCAGATCAATTAGATTTTAAGCCAAAGACTATAATAAGAGATGAGGAAGGACACTATATCATACTCAAAGGGTCTGTCCAACAAGAAGATTTAACAATTTTAAATATCTATGCCCCCAACGTGGGAGCAGCCAACTATATAAACCAATTAATAACAAAATCAAAGAAACACATCAACAACAATACAATAATAGTAGGGGACTTTAACACTCCCCTCACTGAAATGGACAGGTCATCCAAGCAAAAGATCAGCAAGGAAATAAAGGCCTTAAACGACACACTGGACCAGATGGACATCACAGATATATTCAGAATATTTCATCCCAAAGCAACAGAATACACATTCTTCTCTAGTGCACATGGAACATTCTCCAGAATAGATCACATCCTCGGTCCTAAATCAGGACTCAACCGGTATCAAAAGATTGGGATCATTCCCTGCATATTTTCAGACCACAATGCTCTAAAGCTAGAACTCAACCACAAAAGGAAGTTTGGAAAAAACCCAAATACATGGAGACTAAACAGTATCCTTCTAAAGAATGAATGGGTCAACCGGGAAATTAAAGAAGAATTGAAAAAAATCATGGAAACAAATGATAATGAAAATACAACAGTTCAAAATCTGTGGGACACAATAAAGGCAGTCCTGAGAGGAAAATATATAGCGGTACAAGCCTTTCTCAAGAAACAAGAAAGGTCTCAGGTACACAACCTAACCCTACACCTAAAGGAGCTGGAGAAAGAACAAGAAAGAAACCCTAAGCCCAGCAGGAGAAGAGAAATCATAAAGATCAGAGCAGAAATCAATGAAATAGAAACCAAAAAAACAATAGAACAAATCAACGAAAGTAGGAGCTGGTTCTTTGAAAGAATTAATAAAATTGATAAACCCCTGGCCCGACTTATCAAAAAGAAAAGAGAAAGGACCCAAATAAATAAAATCATGAATGAAAGAGGAGCGATCACAACAAACACCAAAGAAATACAAACTATTATAAGAACATACTATGAGCAACTCTACGGCAATAAATTTGACAATCTGGAAGAAATGGATGCATTCCTAGAAACATATAAACTACCACAACTGAACCAGGAAGAAATAGAAAGCCTGAACAGACCCATAACCAGTAAGGAGATTGAAACAGTCATTAAAAATCTCCAAACAAACAAAAGCCCAGGGCCAGATGGCTTCCCGGGGGAATTCTACCAAACATTTAAAGAAGAACTAATTCCTATTCTCCTGAAACTGTTCCAAAAAATAGAAATGGAAGGAAAACTTCCAAACTCATTTTATGAGGCCAGCATCACCTTGATCCCAAAACCAGACAAGGATCCCACCAAAAAAGAGAGCTATAGACCGATATCCTTGATGAACACAGATGCGAAAATACTCAACAAAATACTAGCCAATAGGATTCAACAGTACATTAAAAAGATTATTCACCACGACCAAGTGGGATTTATTCCAGGGCTGCAAGGTTGGTTCAACATCCGCAAATCAGTCAATGTGATACAACACATCAATAAAAGAAAGAACAAGAACCATATGATACTTTCAATAGATGCTGAAAAAGCATTTGACAAAGTACAGCATCCCTTCCTGATCAAAACTCTTCAAAGTGTAGGGATAGAGGGCACATACCTCAATATCATCAAAGCCATCTATGAAAAACCCACCGCAAATATCATTCTCAATGGAGAAAAACTGAAAGCTTTTCCACTAAGGTCAGGAACACGGCAGGGATGTCCATTATCACCACTGCTATTCAACATAGTACTAGAGGTCCTAGCCTCAGCAATAAGACAACAAAAGGAAATTAAAGGCATCCAAATCGGCAAAGAAGAAGTCAAATTATCACTCTTTGCAGATGATATGATACTATATGTGGAAAACCCAAAAGACTCCACTCCAAAACTGCTAGAACTCATACAGAAATTCAGTAAAGTGTCAGGATATAAAATCAATGCACAGAAATCAGTTGCATTTCTCTACACCAACAGCAAGACAGAAGAAAGAGATATTAAGGAGTCAATCCCATTTACAATTGCATCCAAAACCATAAGATACCTAGGAATAAACCTAACCAAAGAGACACAGAATCTATACTCAGAAAACTATAAAGTACTCATGAAAGAAATTGAGGAAGACACAAAGAAATGGAAAAATGTTCCATGCTCCTGGATTGGAAGAATAAATATTGTGAAAATGTCTATGCTACCTAAAGCAATCTACACATTTAATGCAATTCCTATCAAAGTACCATCCATCTTTTTCAAAGAAATGGAACAAATAATGCTAAAATTTATATGGAACCAGAAAAGACCTCGAATAGCCAAAGGCATATTGAAAAAGAAAGCCAACGTTGGTGGCATCACAATTCCGGACTTCAAGCTCTATTACAAAGCTGTCATCATCAAGACAGCATGGTACTGGCACAAAAACAGACACATAGATCAATGGAACAGAATAGAGAGCCCAGAAATAGACCCTCAAATCTATGGTCAACTCATCTTCGACAAAGCAGGAAAGAATGTCCAATGGAAAAAAGACAGCCTCTTCAATAAATGGTGCTGGGAAAATTGGACAGCCACATGTAGAAAAATGAAATTGGACCATTTCCTTACACCACACACAAAAATAGACTCAAAATGGATGAAGGACCTCAATGTGCGAAAGGAATCCATCAAAATCCTTGAGGAGAACACAGGCAGCAACCTCTTCGACCTCTGCCGCAGCAACATCTTCCTAGGAACAACGCAAAAGGCAAGGGAAGCAAGGGAAAAAATGAACTATTGGGATTTCATCAAGATCAAAAGCTTTTGCACAGCAAAGGAAACAGTTAACAAAATCAAAAGACAACTGACAGAATGGGAGAAGATATTTGCAAACGACATATCAGATAAAGGGCTAGTGTCCAGAATCTATAAAGAACTTAGCAAACTCAACACCCAAAGAACAAATAATCCAATCAAGAAATGGGCAGAGGACATGAACAGACATTTCTGCAAAGAAGACATCCAGATGGCCAACAGACACATGAAAAAGTGCTCCATATCACTCGGCATCAGGGAAATACAAATCAAAACTACAATGAGTTATCACCTCACACCAGTCAGAATGGCTAAAATCAACAAGTCAGGAAATGACAGATGCTGGCGAGGATGTGGAGAAAGGGGAACCCTCCTACACTGTTGGTGGGAATGCAAGCTGGTGCAGCCACTCTGGAAAACAGCATGGAGGTTCCTCAGAATGTTGAAAATAGAACTGCCCTATGACCCAGCAATTGCACTATTGGGTATTTACCCTAAAGATACAAACGTAGTGATCCAAAGGGGCACATGCACCCGAATGTTTATAGCAGCAATGTCCACAATAGCCAAACTATGGAAAGAACCTAGATGTCCATCCACAGATGAATGGATCAAGAAGATGTGGTATATATACACAATGGAATACTATGCAGCCATCAAAAGAAATGAAGTCTTGCCATTTGCGACAACATGGATGGAACTAGAGCGTATCATGCTTAGCGAAATAAGTCAAGCAGAGAAAGACAACTATCATATGATCTCCCTGATATGAGGAAGTGGTGATGCAACATGGAGGCTTAAGTGGGTAGGAGAAGAATAAATGAAACAAGATGGGATTGGGAGGGAGACAAACCATAAGTGACTCTTAATCTCACAAAACAAACTGAGGGTTGCTGGGGGGAGGGGGTTGGGGAGAAGGGGGTGGGATTATGGACATTGGGGAGGGTATGTGCTTTGGTGAGTGCTGTGAAGTGTGTAAACCTGGTGATTCACAGACCTGTACCCCTGGGGATAAAAATATATGTTTATAAAAAATAAAAAGTTAAAGCCTAAAAAAAAAAAAAAAAAAGAAGTAGCATGTAATCAGGATATGAAACTCTAGAAATTTAAGTAACATAAGAGTGACTTGGAATACTTATGTAGCTATAAGACACCTTAATTTTAGGCTACATCTGCATCAGGCAATTAGTTAAATGTTTTTATAGACTAGTGAATTCTAATGAATTTAATTTGAATAGTTAATTCAACTGTGTGTTATTTTCTTCCTTTGATATACTCACAGAACAGACTTTCAGATTCATGTAGAAGCTGAGATAATCTCTTTTGAATTAATATTGTGTTATTACCATTAAAATTCTTCACTTTAACCCAAAATAATCCTGTTTACTATAGACACATTTGGAACCTAAAGATACATCCAGACTGAAAGTGAAGGGATGGAGAACCATCTTTCATGCCAACAGGTCTCAAAAGAAAGCGGGGGTAGTGATTCTCGTATCAGATAAATTAGATTCTTAAGCTATAGACTGTAGTCAGAAATACAGAAGGACACTACATCATTCTTAAAGGGTCTATCCACCAAGAAGATCTAACAATTGTAAATATTTATGCCCACAATATGAAAGCAGTCAACTACACAAGCCATCTGTTAATCAAAATAAAGAGTCATATTGATATCATTGTACTATTATCAATGTGTTTCTTTAATTTTGTTAATATTGGTTTATATAGTTGGATGCTTCCAAGTTAGGGGCATAAATATTTACAATTGTTAGATCTTGTTGGATAGGACCTTTTATTATGATATAGTGTCCTTCTTCATCTCTTATTACAGTCTTTGGTTTCAAATCTAGTTTGTCTGATATAAGGATGACTGGCTTTTTGTTGGTTGTTACTCACTTTCTAATAATTATAAGACTGAGGAGTTGTTCAGGTCAACAGTCTTTTCTACTATCCCTCCTGGCTCCCATTCTCTCACAGATGACTTGTTTGTGCCTCATTCTTTTCCTGTGCACTGTCAGGAGGCGGCACTGGAGTGCTTGGCTTCAAAGATGTATATATCATCCTCTCCCCCAGAGGCCCATTGCCAATACCTTTTTTTCTAAAGACTATATCTAAGGATGCTTGGTAACCAGTATAATTTCTCATAGGTTATATTTTAAGTAGTATATTATTCTGAGGGATGGTTACACTCCAGCATTCTTTTGATGTCCATTAGCATGAAAAATGGTTCTCCACACCCTCACTTTCAATCTGAAAGTGTCTTTGGGTCTAAAATTAATCTCTAGTAGAAAATGAATCAGTGGAACTTGTTTGTTTGTTTGTTTGAATCCAATCTGATACCCTGTGTCTTTTGATTAGAACATTTAGTCCATTTATGCTTAAATTTAATGCCATTGTTTTACCTGTAAAGTTGCTGTTTCTGTAAATTGCCTCTGTTCCTTTCTGGTCTTTGTTACTTTGGGGCTCTCTCTTCACTCAAAGGAGTCCCTTTAATATTTCTTGCAGGGACTGGTTTAGTGTTCACAAATTCCTTTAGTTTTTATTCATCCTGGAAGCTCTTTCTCTCTCCTCTCTAAATGACAGCCTTGATGAATAAAGTATTCTTGGCTGAATATTTCTCCCATTTAGCACATTAAATATATCATGCCAGTTTTTCCTGGCCTGCCAGGTCTCTGTGGACAGGTCTGCTGCCAGCCTTATGTGTCTATCCCTATAGGTTAAGGACCTCCTATCCTGAGCCACTTTTAAGATTTTCTCTTTATCTTCTGAAATTTATAAGCTTCACTCTAATATGTTTTTATTGATGTTTGTGGAGAGCAGGAGTTCTCTGTGCCTCTTGGACTTGAATGCATATTTCCTTCCCAGATTAGGGAAGTTCTCAGCTATAATTTGCTCAAATAAACTATCTGCCCCCTCTTTCTCACAAAATATTATTTTGCTTTATGTTATCACTGATTTCTCAATTACTCCCTTCATCTTCCAGTGGTTGTTTTTATCTCTTTTTATTGGCTTCCTTGTTTTCCATCATTTTGCCTTCTATATCCCTGACTCTGTCTTCTGCCTCATTTTTCCCACCAATTAGAGCCTCCATTTTTGACATCATCTCCATAACAACATTTTTAATTTCAGCCTAATTAGATTTTAGTTATTTTATTTCTAGAGTAAAGGATTCTCTAGTGTCTTCTATGCTTTTTTTCAAGTCCAGCTAGTACCTTTATAATCATTGTTTTAAATTCTAGTTCTGACATCTTACTTATATCAATATTGATTAAATCTCTGGCAGATATTGATTAAATCCCTGGCAGTAGTCCTTCCTCCTGTTCTTTCTCTTGCGATGAGTTTCTCCATCTCATTATTATGTTCAGAAAAGACCAGAAGAAAAGAGAGAAAAGTCAAAAATAACAACAACATCAGAATAATACAAATGAAACAAACCGGAAGAGAACAGAAACAAAACAAAATAAGAACAAAGCAACGAAGAGCTAAGACAGAACAAAGCAATAAACTAGATTGGGTGTATTTAGGTTTGTTTGTTAAAAGAAACTAGATCCCAAAATAGGAAAGAAAGAAAACTTATATATATACAAAAGTGAAATAAAATATAATGAATGGAAACCAAAAATAAAATATAATATATATATAAACATAAAAACTAAAAAAAAAAATTAAAAATACGAGGAATTAGCTGACAGAGATAAAACTAAAACACTAAAGTATTAAAAAAAAAAAAAGATTGGTAAACTTGGTGCTAGAGAGTTATTCTTGCTGGTCTTCTGGGGGAGTGGCTTATTACACTGATTCTCAGGTGTCCTTGACTGTGGAATTGCACCTCCTTTGCCAGGGGCCTGGGTTCAGTGTAAGTGGCTCCAGAGTGAGTGCACTATGTGGTGTTCGTTTTGCTCTCTGAAGGCTTTCAGCACCAATGTGGGGAAGATGAAAATGGTGGATCCCCTATCTCTTGCTCTGGAGCTGAAAGTTCACACACACACACACACACACACACACACACACACACACACCCCAATCCTCTGAGTTCTCACAGAAAAGCAGTCAATCACTCATCTCCCTGGTTTCTGACTGAACTCTGTGTTCACCCAGCCTGTGACCAAGAGTTTTTATGTGAGGCATATGATACACTTTTGAGTCTCAAAACTGTCTCCTTTGGCACAGACCCACACCATTCCTCTTGGGGGAAGGAGGCTTGAAGTCTTGTCTTGCTTCTGCCTTTTGCTAGGCTCCTGCCATGAGAGTGGTTGCATGGTTGTTCTGTGGTTCAAGGTTTATGGCAACATTGAGCAGAAAGTCAATGCCTAAACTTGCTGTTTTCCAGTCAGCTTCACTGCTCCAATGCCTGGAAACCCTGCCACACTCAGGTACCTCAATTCTTCTTTTAACCCTGGGGACTCTGAGGCCATGCTGTCCCACCTGGGATTGTGCCCTGCTTTGCTACCTGAGCACCTTTTTTTGTTGTTGTTTTAAGATTTTATTTATTTATTTGACAGACAGAGATTACAAGTAGGCAGAGAGAGAGCGGAAAGCAAGCTCCCCACCAAGCAGAGAGCCCAGTGCAGGGCTCAATCCCAGGACCCTGGGATCATGACCCGAGCCAAAGGCAGAGGCTTTAACCCACTGAGCCACCCAGGGGCCCCTACCTGAGCACCTTTAAACCAGGGATGTCCCCCCCAATAACAGATTTCTAAATGTTCTGATTTTTCACTCCATTATTTATAATACTTTGCAGTAGTCTCCTTAAGCAAGCTCCCTACCCTCTGCATTTATCTTCTGATATATCATCCTGGATTCACATCTCCACACCTCCTACCTTCCAAAAAGTGGTTACTTTTCTGTTTGTTGAATTGTAGCAGTTCTCCCATTGAGTTTACATGTGTTCAGAATAATTTGATAAATATCTAGCTGAATTCTGGGGACCATAAGAAATTAGGGTCCCGTTCTCTTCTGCCATCTTAAAGTTTCCTTCATGTTGTAATTTTAATTTACATTTTTCCGATGAAAAATAAAGTTAAGCATATTTTTAGGCATTTATTAGTTTTTTTCAAACTTTTGTTCTTTTTTATTTTATTTTTTCAGTGTTCCAAGTTTCATTGTTTATCCGCGACATCCAGTGATCCATGCAATATGTGCACTCCTTAATATCTACCACCAGGCTAACCCATTCCTCCACCCACCTTCCTTCCCAAACCCTCACTTTGTTTCTCAGAGACCATAGTCTCTCGCATTTCATCTCCCCTTCCTATTTACCCTAATTCACTTTTCCTTTCCTTCTCCTAATATCCTCCATGTTATTCCTTATGCTCCACAAGTAAGCGAATCCATATGATAAATTGACTTTCTCTGCTTGACTTAATTCACTCAACATAATCTCTTCCAGTCCCATCGATATTGATACAAAAGTTGGGTATTCATCCTTTCTGATGAAGGCATAATACTCCATTGTATATATGGACAACATATTCTTTATCCATTCGTCTGTTGAAGGGCATCTTGGCTCTTTCCACAGTTTGGTGATTATGGCTATTGCTGCTATAAACATTGGGGTATAGATGGCCCTTCTTTTGACTACATCTATATCCTTGGGGTAAATACCCAGTAGTGCAATTGCAGGGTCATAAGATAGCTCTATTTTTAATTTCTTAGGGACTCTCCACACTGTTTTCCAATGTGGTTGAACTAATTTGCTTTCCTACCAACAGTATAAGAGAGTTCCTATTTCTCCACATCCTCTCCAGCACTTGTTGTTTCCTATTCTGATAATTTTGGTCACTCTAACTGGTGTAAGGTGGTATCTCAATAAGGTTTTGATTTGAATTTCTCTGATCGCTAATGACGTTGGACGTTTTTTCAGGTGTCTGTTACTCATTTGTATGTCTTCTTTAGAGAAGTGTCTGTTCATGTCTTCTGCCCGCTTTTTTAATGTGATTATCTGTTTTGTGTCTGTTGAGTTTGAGGAGTTCTTTATAGATCTTGGATATCAGCCCTTTGTCTGCAGTGTCATTTGTGAATGTCTTTGCGCATTCCGTGGATTGCATATTTGCTTTGTTGACTGTTTCATTTGCTGTGCAGAAGCTTTTGATCTTGATGAAATCCCAAAAGTTCATTTTCACTTTTGTTTCCTTTGTCTTTGGAGACATTAATTGAAAGAAGTTTCTGTGGCTGATGTCAAAGAGATTCCTGCCTATGTTCTCTAGGATTTTGATAGATTCCTGACTCACGTTGTGGTCTTTCATCAATTTTGAGTTTACCTTTGTGAATGGTGTAAGAGAATGGTCTAGGTTCATTCTTCTGCATGTGGCTGTCCAATTTTCTCAGCAGCATTTATTGAAGAGACTGTCTCTTTCCCATTGGGTGTTTTTCCTGCTTTGCTGAAGATTATTTGACCATAGAGTTGAGGGTCCATATCTGGACTCTCTACTCTGTTTCATTTGTCTATGTGTCTGTTTTTATGGTAGTACCATGTTGTCTTGGTGATCACAGCTTTGTAGTAAAGCTTGAATCAGACAACATGATGCGCCCAGCTATGTTTTTCTTTTTCAACATTTCCTTAGCAATTCGGGGTCTTTTCTGGTTCCATACATATTTTAGGATTATTTGTTCCAGCACTTTAAAACATGCCAGTGGAATTTTGATAGGAATGGCATTGAAAGTGTAGATTGCTCTATACTTGTGTATATATTGTGTGATATTTAAACAATGTTTATTAATGTTTATTCTTCAGGAACCATGGGCATGGAATCCTTTTACATCTTTTTGTGTCTTCTTCAATGTCTTTCATGACTGTTCAGTAGTTCCTCAAGTACAGATCCTTTACCTCTTTCGTTAGGTTTATTACCAGTATTTTATAGTTCTTGATGCTATAGTAAATGGAATCGATTCTCTAATTCCCTTTCTGTATTTTCATTGATAGTGCCTAGGAAAACAACTGATTTCTGTACATTGATTTTGTATCCTGCCACATGACTGAATTGCTGTATGAGTTCTGGTAGTTTGGTGGTGGAGTCTTTTGGGTTTTCCATATAAAATATCATGTCATCTGTGAAGAGAGAAACTTTGGTTTCTTCTTTGCCAATTTGAATACCTTTTATTTCTTTTTGTTGACTGATTGTACTATGTTGAACAAGAGTGGTGAGAGTGGGCATCCTTGTGTTTCTGATATGAAAGGGAAGGTTGTCAGTTTTTCCTCACTGAGAATGATACTCGCTGTGGGTTTTTCATAGATAAATTTTATGAAGTTGAGGAATGTTCCCTCATCCCTATACTTTGAAGTGTCTTAATCAGAAATGGATGCTGTATTTTGTCAAATGCTTTTTCTGCATCAGTTGAAAGAGCCAGGTGTTTCTTCTCTCTTCTCTTATTGATTTTTTTCTATTGCAGTGATTGATGTGTAAATGTTAAACCACCCTTGCAACCCATGGATAAATTCTACCTTGTCATGGTAGATAAACTTTTTAATGTACTTTTGGATCCTATTTGCTAGGATCTTGTTGAGAATCTTGGTATCCATATTCATCAGAGATATTAGTCTGAAATTCTTTTTGATGGGGTCTTTGCCTGGTTTGGACATCAGGGTAATGCTGGCTTCATAGAAAGAGTCTGGAAATTTTCCTTTTGTTTCTATTTTTTTAAATGGATCGGGACAATAGGTATTATTTCTTCCGTCAGTGTTTGGTAAAATTCCTCAGGGAATCCATCAAGTCCTAGGCTCTTGTGTTGTGTAAGGTTTTTAATTCACTGCTTCAATCTCATTACTAGATATTGGTCTATTCATGTTGTCAATTTCTTACTGTTTCTGTCTTAGAAGGTTATAGGTTTTCAGGAATGCATCCATTTTTTTCTAGGTTACTTAACTATTGGCATATAACTGTCAGTAATAATTTCTGACAATCATTTCTATTTCCTTGGTGTTCATTGTATCTCTCCCTTTTCATTCATATTTTTATTAATTTGAGTCCTCTCTCTTTTCTTTTGGATTAGTTTGGTCAGTGGTTTATCAATCTTGTTAATTCTTTCAAAGAACAAGCTTCTAGTTTTCTTGACATGTTCTACTGCATCTCTAGTTCTGAGTTATTGATCTCTCTTCTAATCTTAATTATTTCCCTTTTTGTGCATGGGGTTGGCTTAATTTGTTGGTGATTTTTCCAATTCCTTTTGGTGTATAGAGAGTTGGTGTATTTGGGATTTTTCAATTTTTTTTTTTTTTGAGTGAGGTTTGGATGGCTATGTATTTCCCCCTTAGGACCGCCTTTGTTGTATCCCATAGGTTTTGGACTGATGTGTCTTCATTCTTTGATTTCCTGGTTGATCCAAACATTCTTGAGCAGGGTGGTCTTTAGCTTCCAAGTGTTTGAATTCCTTCAAAGAGAACATGCAGGGAATAATCTCAATCTTCTGGTATCAGTTGAGCCCTGATTTGTGACCCAGTATGTGATCTTTTCTGTATAAAGTTCCATGTGCACTCAAGAAGAAAGAGTATTCTGTTGTTTTAGGGTGGAATGTCCTGTATATATCTATGAGGTCCATCTGGTCCAAGGTGTCATTCAAAGCTGTTATTTCTTTGTTGATTTTCTGCTTGTATGATCTGTCTATTGCTGAGGGTGCTGTGTTAAGATCCCCTACAATTAATGTATTCATATCAATATGACTCTTTATTTTGATTAACAGGTGGCTTGTGTAGTTGACTGCTCCCATGTTGGAGGCATAAATATTTACAAATGTTAGATCTTCTTGGTGGATAGACCCTTTAAAAATTATGTAGTGTCCTTCTACATTTCTGACTACAGTATTTAGTTTAAAATCTAATTTATCTCATATGATAATCACTCCCCCCAAATTTCTTTTGAGGTCCATTGACATGAAAGATGGTTCTCCTTCCCTTCACTTTCAGTCTGGATGTATCCTTAGGTTCCAAATGTGTATTTTGCAGACAGCATATGGACAGGCCCTGTTGTTTTATCCAGTCTGTAACCCTTTGCCATTTTATGGGAGCATTTACGCCATTCACATTGAGAGCGATTATTGAAAGATAAGTTTTTAATGGAGATCATGCTGACTGTAAAGTCCTTGTTTCTATAGATTGTCTTTGTAACTTTCTGTTCTATGTCACTCTTGGTTTCTTTCTTCTTTTATAGAACCTCCCCCTTAATATTTTTTGTAATGCCAGCTTGGTGGTCACATAATCTTTTAACACTTGCTGGTCTTGGAAACTCTTTATCTCTCCATCCATTCTGATTGTCAGCCTTGCTGGATAAAGTATTCTTGGATGCATATTCTTTTCATTTAGTGTCCTGAATATGTCTTGCCAGCCCTTTTTGGCTTGCCAGGTTTCTATGGACAGGTCTGACATTATTGCGATGGTCCTCCCTCTGTACATAAGGGATCTCTTCCCCCTAGCTTCCCTTAAGACATATTTTATGAAATTATGATTCATGAATGTGCCTGGATGAACTCTTAGCCTCATTGATTTGGGGGTGGGGGGTTGGCTTCTCTGCCTCTAGGACATGAACACTTGCTCCATTCCCTGGACTGGGGAAATTTTCATCCAGGATATGATCAACTATATCTTCTAGTCTTTCTGTCTCCACCCCCCCAGGGATCCCAATAATTCTGACACTGGAATGTTTCATAGCATTATTTATTTATTTATCTATTTATTCTTGGTTTTCATGGCTTCTAAGCTGTTTGTTCAAGGCCTTTTCCTGATCCTTCTTTTCTTTTAGTTTGTCTTCTAGATCACTAATTTGATCTTCTGCCTCACTTACCCTAGCTGTTAAAGTATGTAGATTGGATTAGATCTCATTAATAGCATTTTTAACTTCTGGCCTTGGAGATTCTATGTTGTCAGTAATGGTCTTCTTCAACTTAGCTATTGACTGGGTAATTGTTACCCTGAATTCCTTTTTTGACATATTGTTTATGTCCATATTCAATAGTTCTGTGCCAGAGGTCAAAGTCTTTGAATTTTTCCTCTGTTGGGTGTTCCTTCTCCTAGATATTTTGGTGAGACTTGGTTGAGGGGATGTATAGTTGAAGATAGCAACCACAATCTAGGCAATGTACACCTTGACAAGTTTTGGAGCAATCAGAAGTCACAACCAAAAAGAAAGAAAAAATGGAGAAAAAGAGAAAAAAAGAAAAAAGGCACCAAAATGGGCCCCAAAAGTGAGATTATAAGGTATAAAGACAAAAACAAACAAAAAGACTGACAAAAGTAAAAGAAAAAGAAAGAAAACCCCAGCCAAAATGAACCCCAAGAGTAAGATTTATATAGTACAAAAATAAAAGCAAGTACGCAGAAACACTGACAGAAGGATAAGATGGGAAGGTGTTTATAAATCCTTGATGTGGGTGAGGAAGTTTATTTCAGTTCTTCCTGGTTTTATCTTGCTATCTTTGTTAAAGGACTCAACTTTCCAGAGATACAGGGAAATTAAAACTGGTTTCTATATAGGGGTAGTGTTGAATAGGGAAAAAGGATTACCTTGAAGCTTATATCTCTATGTATATTAAAAAAGAAAGAAAGAAACACAGGTATATGCATGAAAAAAGTTCAAGTTAAAAAGTTATTATGTTGTATTAAACCTCTAGTTGTAGTGGTAAGTAGGTTAAAAAAAATTAAAATAACAAGAATTGTGAGAACAAATCTTTAAAAAAAAAGTTGTATCTAGGAAATACATAGGTTTTGGGGCAATACTGGGAGGTTAATATATTGTTTTCCTCTGATGCAGGGGTTCTACAATTTTATGGGGACCCCGTGGTTGTTGTCCTCTTGTTTTTTCAGTTTGTCTTCTGGGGGAGGGGCTTGCCCTGTTGTTTTCCAGTCAGTCTTGCTTTGGCTGAGTCACCCTGCCCCCATCAGGGGGCTGGGCTCTGTGGAAACTAGTTATTCAGGCTTTTGTTCTCTGGAGGTTTTTGTTCTTTAGGGGCTTTGGGGGTTCTCGGAGGGTTAGTGAAAAGTAAACTGTCTGCACCCAGACCTCTACCTCAGAGACAAGCCTTAGTCAGCTCCTCTCTGGGTGGTTCAGAACACACAGACTCCTCCTCTGCAAATTCCACTGAACACCACAACCTCCCACAGGCGATGCACACCCCGGCCACCATCTCAGTGGTCACCCAAGGTCCCCACTTGTCTCTGCATCACTGTGACACTAAAACCATGAGCAATATTTGTTCAGGGGGGCCTGAACCTGGGTGGCTGCCACTGTCGGGACTGCTATCTGGAGCCCATGCCCATGTCAGGTGCACTCACACCCTGCAGCAGTGCAGGACGCAGAAGGCTGCAGGCTGAGGGACCCAAACTGGAGACTGTGCTCTGTTCTCTGAGACTGGGCTGGGTATGCTCAGATCCTGAGGATGCACAGGTCATGGAAGGCTGTGGGCCCAGAGACCCCCCAGCCAGTGGCCACACCAGGCTCTCTCAGGCACGGGCAGGAGTGTACCCAGGAGCAGTGGTGCAAGCAGTGGAAAGCCAGGACCATAGACTGGAGCCCCCGTTGGGGGGCTCTGGCACAGGTGATCACTAGTGGTGACTGTCCTGACTGTCCTGAGACTGTAGGCTTAGCTCCATGCCCATGGTCACCTGATTCCACCAGTTGCCCCTTAAGATCTTTTGCTATTTTTGAGTGCTTTTAACCAGACTCCCAAGTTAATGCTGGTCACAGGACACTTTCATATTGGGGTATTACTTTCCAATGAGTCACTTCTGGTGCCTTCCTCCCCCTTCTGTTTATCCTCCAATATCAGTCCAAGTGTTCCCACTCCACTTTACTTCTCCACTGATGATCTTCTAACACCATAGAGATCCAGAAGTGTATAATCTTATATCTCAGTCTGATTTCGTGAGTGTTCAGAGTGTTCTGGTAGATATTTAGCTCACTTTAGGGGACCAGGTGGAAGGAGGGTCTCCTACTTCTCTGCCATCTTGCCCCCCCTCCTTTTATATATTTATTAAATATCTAGATATTCTCTTTTGTGATTTATTTCTTTTTCACTTTAGCTCATTCCATTGTTGAGTTCTTTTTTAAACTTATTTGTCAGAATTTTTCAACATAGTTTAACATAAATAAGCAATGTCATTTTTTTTCTTCCATATCTGACAGTTTTAATATCTGATTTCTGATGTCTTTATAGAACCAGTTCTTCTGTTTCTGGTTTCTGCTGACTCTTACTTATTTTACCTTGTTTCTTTTTGTGTCTTGTGTTTTTTACTGTGTCATATTCAATTTACTAGGAGCTTCACCATATGGGAATGTTTTGAGACCTAGATTGAAGTCAGCTCCTCTAGAAAGAAGGTATACTTAGTCTTTCCAGTCCTCTGGGTATACTACTGATATGTAATCACTTTCAATTTTTCAATCATCTTGATAGCATGCATTCAGATCACAAACTCACATGCATTCTGGCTGGTACTTACTAATTCTGAAAGGATTTTTTTCTTGATACCTACTACTAATTTTCAATAAGCAATTTTATCCTTTTCTGCAGGATGGGGTATTTCTCATGCATTCTTACACTGACAGAGTAGCCCTTTGGAATTTGTGACAATTAGTTTGATGTATTTACTTGGTCAGTCTATAGTGCACAATTATTTAATCAAACATTAATTTCTGTTGCTGTTAATGCATTTTGTAGTATGGCCATCATCTGCAATCAGCTGACTTTAGGTAAGATGACTCAGTAACGTGAGTAGGGCTACTTGTGGAGGAACATTTTTTTTTTCTCACTCTTCAGGATTCTTGCAGCTGGTCTAAGATTTAAATTGACATGAGGTCATTAACAGGAGAAAACAAAAGCAATGCACTTAATTACATGTATATGGAGCCAACTATAAATATTGAGACCCAAAGATGCCACTAGATATTCAAGTTGAGTAAAGCACAAAGTTAGAATTGGAACCTCATATTCAAAAAAGAAGTTTTGGCTATAAATATAAATCCAAGAGGTAAAGTAATGGATTAAAAAAGGGGATCCCATCACTTCTCAGACTTTTGGCTAAGATCAAGTGTAGTATCTGTACTTATCAGTTTAAAGAAGGGGATTCCAGAAGAGCTCAGTAGGAGATCAAAGGAAGGAGTAAAGAGTTGGACCTTAATAAAAGAGTGGACTCATCACCTCAGAGGCTGATGCAAAGAGAACTTTGGGAATGGGGTTGCAGACACATTTGCAAGGTCTCAGCAAGGATGAAAGTAAGAGGGTGGGAGAGGAAGCCTAGGGAAGGAAGTGGAACATGGGGTTGTTTGTGAGAGCTCAGGGAAAAGGCGCTGACCAAACAAGCAAGAGACTGGGAATTGTCAGGATGGTGGGTGGGTCTCCTCTCTGACCTCAGGACAAGCTACCTTGCCACTCTTCATCCTAAAATGTGCCAAGAACAGTTTGGTGGCTACAGGTACAAGAGGCCAACATCCAACACATCCCTGAAGCAAGTGCCCCAGCAGGTCTGCATGCATCCGCAGCCATTCACCCCTTGTGCCTGGGACTGCTGCTGGCCTGAAGGTGTTTCAACTCCACACCCACCACAGTTTGCCCCACCCCTGCCCTGGCCAGGGAGCCAGGCTGCCTGCACCACCTCCTGGCCAAATTACATCCAGAATCTAGCACCCTTCTGCTGCTGTTCCCTCACCTACCTTCCACCCCAACCATTGTAGGAGATAGCCCTGGAAAATGCCCGGGTCACCTGATTCAACCTCACTACTGCAGAGAAGACACCAAAGGTATTCATTCATTCCACAAACATGTGTTGGGCTACCATTGTGTGCTGCTATACCTGACACTATCCCAAGAGCTGGGATACACTGGGGATGTCCCTTTCCTCATATAGCTAACATCTAATGAGAAGATAGATGTAAAATATATAAAATTAATAACAGCAGAATTAAAGTTATGGTTCCAAATCATGCACTTTTGGAAAGGGACATGTTTCTGAATAAGTACATGGCTGACCATCGGGGGAGAGTTCTTCTTTGAAGATACAACGTATTTTATTTTATTTTTATTAGATTATTTATTTAAATTCAATTTAGTTAATATATAGTGTATTATAATGTTCAGGGGTAGAATTTAGTGATTCATCAGTTGCATATAACAGCCAGTGCTCATTACATCAGGTACCTTCCTTAATATACATCACCCAATTACCCCTTCCCTTACCCATCTCCCCTCCAGCAACCAGTTTGCTTCCAAGAGTTCCACATCTCTTATGGCTAACCTTTCTCTCTATTTTCATCTTATTTTATTTTTTCTTCCCTTCCCTGTGTTCATCTTCTTTGTTTCTTAAATTCCACATACAAGTAATTGAAAACATGACATTTAGACCCAGAATCAAAGAATGTATAGAAATTGATCAGCCAAAGAAACAGAGGAGGTTTCAGACAACATTCCAGACAGAGAAGGCGCTGAGGTCCACAGACCATAACCCTGTCTCAACTCATGTCTCTTCTTTGGTGTATCCCCCCTCCTCCCTTATTCCCACTTATCTCCAGGAAAATGAAAATCTCACTGAGGGAAGGAGATATTGGTTTCCTTTTGTTTATTCAAGTTTAAGAACATATGGTGGTTTTTATACTTCAGACTATTTGTAACATTGCAAGTTCTTCCTCTCTTTTTCCTTTAAATACCAACCCAGAGAATTTCATTATTACCTAAACTTGACAGAATAACAAACCAAAAGGGTTTAGCAAGCATCCTTAGCTTTACTGAGCTAGAATCCAAAACAACAATCTCTTTTTTTTTTCTTTTTTTCTTAAAGAATCTCTGTGATTTTAAGTAGTAGTATACATTTAATTTCTTCACACACTAGAAGTCTACAGGTCATGAAGTTCTATCCACTCTCCCCAAGCCACACATCACTCAGAAAAGCCCTTCTATCTGTCATATCTGGCTTACTACATACATACAACACTATTTCCTATGTGCCTGGATCCATAACAGGCTAGCGTGCCCAAAGATATCTTGAATAGTTAAGGGACCACATCCAGATCAATGGACAATAGACTAGAAGATGCACAACTGAAATGTGAACCTCATGACATGTATGTAAAAACAACAAGAAGGGAGGGGGCATTTGAGTGTTACGGTCAGTTAAAGTGTCAGACTCTTGGTTTGGGATCAGGTTGTAATCTCAGGTTCATGAGATTAAGTCCCTTATTGGGCTGGTGCTCAACACAGAATCTCCTTAAGATTCTCTCTCCATCAACCACTGCCCTCTCCCTTTAACTCTCTCAAATAAATAAGTCTTAAAAAAAAAAAAAACAAGAAGGGAAAATAATTAAGAATTGAGCTAAATTTAGTAAAAAACAAGAATAAAACTTCCATATTTGGGGTACATAAGAACACTGATGGGGCACCTGGGTGGCTCAGTTAAAGCCTCTGCCTTCGGCTCAGGTCATGATCCCAGGATCCTGGGATCTATCCCTGCATTGGGCTTCCTCCTCAGCAGGGAGTCTGTCCCCCCACACCTACCTCTCTGCCTACTTGTGATCTCTGTCAAATAAACAAATAAAATCTTTTAAAAAAACCAACACTAATAATAAATGAAATGAAGACTGTGGGTTCTCCTTAATAAAAATGGAGTAATTGAGAGGAATGAACAGTGGCGTCACATCACATACATACACACACCCACATCACACTGCACACATACCACACACACACACATACACCACATACACATACACCACACATATATACACCACACACTACACACACATTGCACACACACCACACACATATACCACACACAAATAACATATACCACACACACCACACACACAACCCTACGCTTACACACATACTGCAAATACCACACACCACACACACATATGCACCACACATACATATACCACACACACACCACCTGTACCACACATACCATATACACATATACACTATAGATACAAACACACCACATCATACACACAAAAACAGTACATGTACCACGAACACATACACATATACCACACATACACAGCACACACACATATACCGCACACATACCCTACACATACCCCACGCACACCACACATAAACACATAAACACAAACTTCAGCCACAATTTCTTTCTCCTTCTAGCACTCCAGAATTATAGAGAGTGATAACACTTGCCATTGCGTTTTTGGTTTCTGCATCAAACAGCAGATATTTGTGGCTTGTGGATGACTGTCATCCTTGAGGTATATTTCTGGAAAAAGTGTACAAAACAATGGTGTACAAAAACCTCAATCTAGGTTCTTGACCATATCTCCTCAGTTATTTATCAAGGAAGTGGGAGCACAGTGCCCTCCTTGCAGCTTCTTACAAAGGTCCAATGGGGCAATGTATAAAGAAATCCTGAGAGCTTGTTGTCCAATGCCGGTGGATATTTGGGAGGTGACTGTGAAGGATTTGAATAAAATGCTGGAGAAGAAAAAGGAACTATGGCTCATTGATGATGATGAAATCAAAATCCAAAAGATTTCAGCAGATTTTAACTATGAGGAAATGTTGCTAATATTATGGTAGATTTTGTGTCATATTAGACACTAAATCAAGACAAACTGGAGTCCCACACCTAGGTTGAAAAACAGGCCTGGTGAGGATATGATGGGGTAAGAGGTGGAGTAATAGCAGTTGTGATGGAAAGATCTGCTGGGCAGTGTGACCAAAAGACAGTCTTGGAATGCATTGCTTATATTATTTTTTTATTGAAGTATAATTGGCATACAATGTTATATTAGTTCCATATAGACAATATAGTGATTCAACCATTCTACGCATTACTCAGTGCTCACCACAGTAAGTGTAGTCACTGTTGGTCACTGTATGTTATTACAGTATTACTGACTATATTCCTTATGCTGTACTTTTCGTTTTCATGACATTTATTTTATAATTAGAAGTTTGCACCTCTTAATTATTTTTATCTATTTCAACCAATCTCCTCCCTCCCAATCTCCCCTCTGGTAACACCAGTTTGTTCTATGTATATAGAGTTTAGTTTTTTGTTTGTTTATTTCTTTGTCATTGCTATAATTATTATTACAAAATAAATTCAGAACTACACCATTTACATAGGGTTTTGCAGGTATCACCTTATAAATTAAAGGATATTGATAGATCAATAAGGTAATTACTTCTGTGAACTTTATCTAAGTCAAGGGCCCCTGGGTTTTTTGTCCAGTTCTGGCCACCCACTGTAAAGGGAATGTGAGCAACCTGGAGAACAGCCTAATGTCCAGACAAAGAAATAGAAACTCAGTTCAGCACTGTCATGTACTAGCCGTGTAATTAACCTCAGGAAGGTCATGTAATCTCTCCAAGCCCAGCCTCAGTTTCCTCAGCTGTCAAAGAGCCCTACAGAGCTGTTTTAAAGATGAAATGAAATTATATATATAGTGATTCCCTGCAGGAAGAAAGACCACTGGATATTATTAGACACTCAGCTATCTTAATTATTCAAATATTGGTGTCCAATCTGTGGGTCTGCTGTGAACTTGTTTGATCCCAGGTCGGTTTCTTCCCTCCACCTTCACACCTTGGGCTCCTCCTTCCTCCCCCACCCCCATATGATGAGCCAGTGGGAGGGACACCATCCAGGACAAACCGGATAAACGAATTACATTTGCCATCTGCTCCAAAACAAGTCAATAGACAATCACAACACCAGTTTCCCTTTGAATTCTGCATGTCTAAAATGTTTACTGAGTACTGACACAGACATGGATGGGGTAAACATGGTCCCCACTCTTATGGCCCTTATAATCTAGTACGTCAGTCAGACAACATAAAACATAAAACATGCACACACACAGAAAAACACGTAAAAAAAAATAATTACAAATCAACAGAATGCTAAAGAAGAACCATACAGAAGAATCCTAATTTGGTAGCCTCAAAAGATGGACTCTTAAAAGAAGGAAAATATGAGCTGAGCCTAGAGGAAGAATTAAGAAACTTCCCATCTCCCCTTCCATGCAGACAGCTGCATCATTCTTGGGTACCAAAAGACTGCTGGCCACCCTGAAAGGGAACTCCCAACTCCCTACCAGAGGGAGTCACATTTTACTGTAGTCTCTGCAGAAAGTCCCCTAAGTTCCTCCTACACCTCCCAAGACCTCCCACCCCACCTACCACTCTTCCCAGGTAATAACACCTTCTCTTCTCTCCTAGTCAACATTTCTAATTAAGGCCTTGCACTCAATCAGCCCTGCCAGGCAAAACCTGCTGGGCCAGAAACACACCTGCCCTGCTTCCACTTCTGTGTGGCATTAAATTCTGAAAAATGTGTCCCTTACCCATAGCCACCCAACCCTTGGCCTCCTGCTCCTCCTTCCACTCCCTGGAACCCTGGAAGCCCTGGAGCAGGGTGGGACACATTGGTGGGGATCAATAGTGCTAAGGCACAGGCCCCTTTCCTGCTGCTTCTTCCATGCTGCCATTTTCTAGATGCTGGGGAAAACAAAAGAAGAGGGCAGAATCAGATCAACCACAGAACCAGAAGGGTGAACAGAGACAGAAAATGAGAAGCATTGAAGGGCAGAGAGGGAGGCAGTGTGAAAGAAAGCAAGAAAAAGAGAGACATAGGCAGAGGTGAGAGGGAGACAGAGACATAGAGATAATGAAGAAGGGTGCATGTGTGATAGAGAGAGAGAGAGAGAACTGAAGTGGGAAAGAAAGAAGCCAAAGGGACAGAGGAAGAGCCTGGGAGTATAGGAGGTAGCTGGGCAAGTGGGGTTGAGATAGTCCCTGCCCTACCCCATCCCTGGCTGAGGCCTTCACAATAAGGTCACAGAAGCATCCAAGGATGGTGGGGGAACTTTGGTGGTGGAGCATGTTTTTTCCCAAATCTCACTGATTTGTGGGGGTGGGGGGAGTACACCAGAAGTGGGAGCACCTGTTGTCCCAGAATAAGGATGGAATTAATCTGTGAAAAATCTGATGTACTACAAGTAGTGGGCAGTTTCATGCAATGTGAAGACACGGGACTTTCCACTCTTGACAAATTTCTCAAAACCAGCTGAGGGAATAACAGCTGCCTTCCCAAGCTGGGAATGCTGCCTCTGCTCACCCAGCCCTGCCCAGGCATGGCTCTTCCCCTTCCATTGCACAGACACAAAGGCCTCCATGTGCCCCTGGAGATCCTGAGATCTGACAGGTGTGGTGCAGCCTGGGGAGTCCAGGTTGGGAGGGAGAAGTGGGGAGGAAGAGACTCAGGTGAAGTCCATGGGCACCTGGGGCAAGAAGATGTCATTTCTGGTCCAGAGAATCAGGAAGCCTTTTGGGATAGCTAGCCTGGATTAGTGTCTTAAACCTGGTGTAATTGCAGTAGTCAGGAGTGGGGCAGGGACAGTGTGGGCAAAGGCTCCAAGATGGAAAAGCCCAGCAGCTGAGCCCATACCTTGCCCACCTGGGCTCATTCTGTGAGAAAAGGTAAATTGGAGTGAGATTGTGGAAGGCTCTAACTGCCATGTTGAGTTGTTTACTCTGTCTGAAAAGAGGGACCACAAAATTATCTTGACCAGACAGGTGAGAGGAATGATGCCATGCTCAGAATCTGAGTCTCTCTTCTCACTGAATGAACTTGAACAGGTAATCTGACCCCTTTGGGTTCAATTTTCTATAAAATGTAGGGCTTTAGCCAGATAAGCATTTTATTCTGGAACCAAAAAAAAAAAAAAACTTCGTTTGGTGTCTTTTTTTTTTCCCCTCCCAGCTACTAGTTGTGGAAAACAACTGACAAGATGAGCCCTAGAACCCCTCCTACTCTGACAGTAAGAACGCCTCTTACTCTGACACCTCCTTCATGAGGTGTGTGTCCCTCTTTTACCATGAGCTCCTTCTGACCTGCCAAGGCCTGTGTGCCACAAGCTTCAGGCCAGCCTGCTGTCCTGGGGAGTGTCAAACTCCTGGGAGCTCCCAGGGCTGGTGCCTGCATAGCCATGTCCTTTCTGCTGCAAATAGGACTAATTGATACTGAAGGAAAGAGAAAATTCTTCTCTAAACTTGAGGTCTTCTGGCCGGACTGGAAATTAAATTTATATGAGATAGATTAACGGGAGAATAAAACCTGAAAGTTAGTTAAGTGCACACAGAGGCCTAAAAATATAATTGAGAACTAAAGAAATGACCAAGGCTGTTAGTTTTTATATATTTTAAACAAAGAGATAAGTTTGTCAGGCATTGACAGAATAAAGGAAATTTAATTTTGGGAGCTTGGGGTAGTAAATTAGTAAAAACTAACAAAAAAATTTTTATATAGCCTTCTCTGCTCTGGATTCCCCACCTCTGGTGATGAGGATATCTCTTTACCTCATGCTACAGGGGAGATACCTTTCACATGGAGATTTACTTCTGCTTTCAGTGGGATTAAGAAGGGTCTGAGTGTAGCAACATGGACACGACTGGAAGAGATTATGCTGAGTGAAATAAGTCAAGCAGAGAGAATCAATTATCATATGGTTTCACTTATTTGTGGAGTATAACAAATAGCATGGAGGACATGGGGAGTTAGAAAGGAGAAGGGAGTTGGGGGAAATTGGAAGGGGAGGTGAACCATGAGAGACTATGGACTCTGAAAAATAATCTGAGGGGTTTGAAGGGGCGGGGGGTGGGAGGTCGGGGTACCAGGTGGTGGGTAATATAGAGGGCACGGATTGCACGGAGCACTGGGTGTGGTGCAAAAATAATGAATACTGTTACGCTGAAAATAACAAATAATTTTTTTTAAAAAAGGGTCTGAGTGTCCTTCTAGCACAGGCTGTCTCTTACATAACTTTTACTTAAAAGGATTTGTATGCCAAAGTGGCGCATTTGGGGGCAGCCTGCTCTTGCCTCCTATGACAGTAAAACTACAGCAATAGCAATATGAATATCCATACCTCCAGGAACTTTAATAGAATCATTATCACATGCCAACCATGAGGTCTAAGACCTTACCACACTTCATTCACTTAACTCTCTCAACAACCCTCTGAGGGGGTGAGGGGTAGTGTGAACCCCACTTCATGATTAAGTGGAGTTGGGAAGAATTTATCTATACTGAGGACTCAGAAGAGGCAATGGCAAAGAACAGGCTGCCTCAGAATTTGCCATAAAAAAAAGCATTTGCCCACTGAGTGCTCTGTTTTTACTTAGATTGTATATGTGAGACCAATACAATTATTTGCAAAAGACAATAGTCTAGACCACAGAGTTGTTGATTTGAGGAGGCCTTGAAGAGTGTTTGTGGAGGTCAGGGTGTCTACAGCCCTGTCTACAGCCTGCCTGGGACAGAGGCTCCAGGAGGCCAACAAGACCCTGCCTGGGACAGAGGCTCTGGGAGGCCAACAAGATCCTCCGGGATCAGGTTTGAATCAAAGGGAAGAGAACCGTCCTCAGTCAAAGGTAGGATTGTAAGAAAGGTCAAGAAATTTGAAGGACAGTTTTTATTGTGATACTATTCCTCAGCATCTCACACCCTCCTTGTTGGCTACTCCCTGTGTGAAGGGTTAGGAAACTCATCTTTGATGTTTTAAGTGATGGAGAAATAGAAGTTTCCCCTGGGAAGTCTGTATCCAGCCCCCTCCCCCAAGGAAGGAGAGTCTGGTAGAGAGAGCTCAAGGGGGTTCTCCAGGAACCAACTCTTGAGGGTTCAGTAAATCAGAAAGGGGCACTGGGTCCCCTAGCCCACCTAACCCTCGAGATAAATCATTCCTTCCTTTGCTTACATGCCAGGTGGCCAGACAACAAATAACAAAAGGACAGCAAATCCAGTAAGATCACAGGGACAGTCTTCGAAAAGCAAAAGGGCTGTAAAAATAAGAGGCTGTCAAAACCTGCCTTGTTGATACAAAATTTGGGTGTTCACCCTTTCTGATGGCTGTGTAATATTCCTTTACATATATGGACTGTATCTTCTTTATCCATTCTTCTGTTGACTCTTGGCTCTTTCTACAGTTTGGCAATTGTGACCATTGCTGCTATGAACATTGGGGTGCAGGTGGCCCTTCTTTTCACTACATCTGTATTTTTGGGGTAAATACCCAGAAGGAAGAGATATAAAACACCAGACACAGTATGAATACCAAAGGTTATAGAGGGGAGAAAAGTCCATGTTTCTGGCTTCTTCTTTTTAACCCTCCCCTTCTTCTTCCCCCTTCATGTTTCCAGATCAGGAGAAATAAGATCCTACCCATGTGCTTCCAGTGCACAGCAGAATACTGCCTACTGCATGCAGAATACTTTCAGTATCTGGCTTCTCTCTGAGTGGGAGGATCCCAGCCCTAGAGGACTGCAGAGTGCCAGGCTCTATGTCCCCAGTGAACCCACACCTTGTAGGGCACAGGTAACTTATATGAACACAGCCCAGATAGGCCTGGAGGAATGTAGTCTCTGTCCTCGGGGAGTTCAAGGAGGACAGGACACAGGACCCTTGAGGCATAGCAACCATTACACATAAGCCACAAAAGCTGGCTCTGAGCCTCAGACAGGGAAGGGCAGGAACAGAAAGAAAGCTGGCGGGATGGAGGACTGCCCCAGAAGACATTCCCAGAGAAGGGGTAGTGGAGCAGACTGAAAAGAGGAGCAGGGACTTGATCCACTCTTTCGTTCATTTGTCCACCTCTCCAACAAACCTCTGTAGCACCTACAAGACTCCAGACACTGCTCAGGACCTGAGGACGTGGGGGAAAAGAAAACTGGAAATCCTCACAATTCAGTGGAGGGAGGTAGCACACCTATAAGTGATGGGGCCCTGAAATAAGGGCCACATTCACATTTAGACAAGTTGGTGTGTGCGCAGAGAGGGGCTTCAGGCCTTGAACCCATGTGAGTCTTGGGGGCTGCCAGGCAGATGACAGGGCTAAGGTACATGGGACAGAGGGGCAGCCAGAAAGGGAAAGAGAAGTCAAACAAGCATCAGCCCACCTTCCCACCTGGCTTAGGAGCTGGGTGCTCAAGGAAGGGGAAGATGAGGAGAGAGGATGGTGGGGCCTACTCAGAGGGCTGGGAATGTCCAACTCTGGGGTCTTAGAGCTGCTTGGAGGATAATGGGGTGCTAGCAGTAGAGGATCATCCTAACTTGAGAAAGGAGGGACAGGATGGGGCTGACAGGGAGGGGACACCCAAGTGTTGAGTCAGGACAGAGGGTGAGGACAGGGAAAGCCCGGCAGCCAGGCAGACACAGGTAATAGTCTCAGAGGGAGCAGGGGCTTCCTCAGTATTTGAAATGAGGCCAAGCCTTAATGATGTTGTACAAAGCTCACCCGGGAGACAGGGTGTTGACAATATCACTGTGCCCCACCAGCAGGTAGTTGGGAATTAAATATCCCTTGTCCACTGCACACTGGATCAGGTTCTAGGCTGCCTCCAAAGCTGTGGCATTGGGCGAGGTATCTGCAAAAACAGTTATCTATCTGTTACAGGTTTCCAAGGTACCCTGCCCAGGGCAGGACCCACTCCTGAATCACCTGTAATGCACCCCTACCACCATGCTAATATATTCTGCTACTGCCTGCAAGTCTATATACAGAAAACAAAGTCAGGCCTTAGATTCATCAGCATCAAAGTTCTTCCTGAATGAAAAGAACAGAGTCTGGGATACATAGAGTTGTTTGGGGATGTACAGAATGTTTGTCCATTGCAAATATTTAACTTTGTAGTTCTCAATTGGGGGAATTTAGCCTCCCAGGGGATATTTAGTACTGACTAGACACGGTTTTGGTTGTCACAAATAGGCAAAATATGTTACAGGCATCTGGGGGAGAAGCCAGGGATGCAGCTAAGGGTCCTACAATACACAGGTCAGTTCTTCTACAAAGACTTACCCGATCCAGGATGTCAATAGTGTTGAAGCTGAGAAACCTTGCTTTGGCCACAAGGTGTGCTTCCTGTACCTTCACACACCCACCCCCATCCCAGGCACCTTCCTAGGTATCCCCTCACCCCACCCAACATTCATTTTAGTATCATCCTGAACCAGTCCCAGTGACATGAGCTCCTCTTCCCAGAGATGCAGCAAAAGTTCCCTGAGTCTAAACAAACTCTAGTCAAGAGCTCTGAACAATGGCAATTGTCAGTGAACATTCTGGATGCTGATACAAGGACTAATCTAGGGATGTGGCAAATAAGGTAAAGGTTCCCACATTGTTGCCATGGTAAAAACTTAACAAAATATATGCAAAAAGATATTTTCCCCTTGTCTTATATATGTTTTGATGTCAGAAGAGAAAGACATTTGATTGGTTGTGAAGGAGATAGATTCAGGGTGGGCATTCTCTCTGGGGGTGGGGGAGTTCACTCCTGGTAACACTCAGATTAGTCAAATGATAAATCTGAAGCTGGCTAAGTCTAGCATATGCAGGCACTAAAGTGATGCCTGAGTTTGATGCTGTTGTCTTGCATTTGAGACACTCTTCCTCAAACACCATACAATGACTGCTACTGCCCAAAGCATGCACTTACCCAAAAAAGTGCCCATAAAGGCAATGCCCAAGGCAATGTCATTGTAGCCAGGAGGATGGGAACCTTGGACATTTCAGCCCACTCCTTCATAAACAGCACCATCCTGCCCCACGAGGAAGCTAAAGGACCAAGAGGGGAGATGGAGATCAGCATGACAGACAGACAATCTGGGATTGTTTCATTTATTTATTCACTCATTCATTCAATCACTCATGCTTTATTCAGCAGACACTGATTAGCTATTAAATTCTCAGCACTGAGTTACAAAAAAGACAGCAAGGGCATGTTGATAAACCAGCTTTCATCAGAAAGGGGCAAGGGGAGGAAGCCCAATTTATAGCCTTTACTGATTTCTGTAGTGTAAAACTCCCACCATAGCTGATTTTCAGCTACTGATGATTTAAAAAATGTCCTGGCTCCCTAATAATCCACTCTCATGAGCCTATCCAGCTCTGGCACACTGCTGCTACCTTAAGGAGCCCACAGTCTAGGAAGAAAAGAGCAACAGCTGCCATCCCTGCAACCTGGCCTTCCCCAAACCTTGCCAATGACATTGTTTCCCTGGAGGTAACCTGTGGCTGCCTCACTGCTAAGGTCAAAGTACACTTCTCTAGCCCTGCCTTGCCTGATCCCTCTGCATCCACAAACATCTTCCCCCCTTCACTTCCATCCTACTCTCTCTCCCAGCTGTCTTTTGTGGCTGCCCCTCACTCCTCTGCACTTTGTCTCCCTGTGTCCTTTCTTTAAATGTGCAGTTCTTCATGTCTTTCTGATGCAAATTTAATATCAAACCCTGCTTTTAGTCCCTTGGCAACATAGTCCAAACTTCCCAGTTTAAGTGTCAAGATTATTCATGAGATGGCCCCTGTTTGCCTCCTTATCTTTCACCATCTGTCTCTTTGTCATCTATTTTTATTATGATAAAATTCTCTTGGTTCCTCAAAGACACCATTCTTGGGCTGGCATCCAGGACTTTCCACAGAGGTCCTTTTTCTCTGTTTGAAACACTCTTCCCACTCTTCTGACAAGTTCGCTCATTTCTTAGGTCAGCTGATAGTCACCTCCCAAGGAGTACTTCCTTAATACTCAATACCCTAGCAAGCTAGTGTGTTAAAAATGTCTCCTGTTTACATTTTTCACCCTTTATCATAACACTTAATGTACTCTATTATGATTTATTCATTTAATTATCTTTCTCATTTAGCAGAGTATCAGCTCCATCAAGGCAAGAACCAAATCTGTGCTACATCTGATAGCATCCCCATGTCACAGAGTAGGCATTCAACTGTATTCTCAGTGAATTAATTTATAGCAAGTGGGTGTTTACTCCTGACTACAGGTCATTTCACAGTGAGCAGGGTCATGAAAGTTATGGTAAAAGGGACACAATAAAAGGGCAAAAACCAAGGGACAGGAAACTGGCTTCTGAAACCTGAACGGAAAAAGGAAAAGGTCCTTTCTCAGCACCCATCATTTTCCATTTTAGGTTAAAAACATATAGTAAAATTTCAGGTATCCATTCTATTCAAAGAGAGCAACTCTGTATAAACCTGCATAGCAGGATATAGCAGAGCACTTGACAAGTCTTAACAGATGAAAGGTATTGGAGGAAATTTTCTCCTATCTCAAAAGGGTTGAAACTAAAGCAGGAAGGAGAGAGGAGATTCTATCAGCACAGAATCATGTGGTAATTGTAATTCCACGGTAATCACAATTGGTAAATGTAAGCCCACTGGATTTGGTAATCCAGTGGTAATTGGTAAATCCAGCTAAGGCACAGAGTGCCTGGCCAGAAGGAAGGTAGGTCTAAATTCCAACTCTACTAGCTAAGCCATGAAGCCATGAAGCCATGAAGCCATGAAGCCCCTAAACAAAGGGCTTCTTGGTTAATGTGTACTGTCTGTACCCTGAACAGAGTACCTGGCCAGAAGGTAGGTCTAAATTCCAACTCCACTAGCTAAGCCATGAAGCCCCTAAACAATGGGCTTCTTGATTAATGTGTACTGTCTGGATTAGTGGTGGCCCATCCTGAGACTTAATGTTCAGTATAATTATTTCTGATGGATATGAGATGGTCTCTAACCTCATACATCTTATCTGTGAGCTTGGAGTGCATCTTGCAAGAAGTTTTTATTATCCCATTAAGTCAGTGTGCTCTTTATAAAAAAAAAATTACAGGAGAAAGAGAAAGCCTCCTACACTGTTGGTGGGAATGCAAGCTGGTGCAACCACTCTGGAAAACAGTATGGAGGTGCCTCAAAAAGTTGAAAATAGAGTTACCTTATGACCCAGCAATTGGGTCATATACCTTGGGTATATACCTAAAGATACAAACATAGTGATCTGAAGGGGCATGTGCATCCGAATGTTTATAGCAGCAATTTCCACAATAGCCAAACTATGGAAAGAACCTAGATGTCCATCAACAGATGAATGGATAAATAAAATGTGGTGTATATATACAATGGAATACTATGCATCCATCAAAATAAATGAAATCTTGCCATTTGTGACGACGTGGATGGAACTAGAGGGTATTATGCTTAGTGAAATAACTCAGTTGGAGAAAGACAACTATCATATGATCTCCGTGATATGAGAAAGTGGAGATGCAACATGAGGGGACTAGGGGGGTAGGAAGAGAGGGAGACAAACCATAAGAGACTCTTAATCTCACAAAACTGAGGGTTGCCAGGGGGAGGGAGGGAGGGAGAGGGTGGTGGGGTTATGGACTTTGGGGAGGGTATGTGCTATGATGAGTGCTGTGAGGTGTGTAAACCTGGAAATTCACAGACCTGTACCCCTGGGGCTAATAATACATTATATGTTTATAAAAAATAAAAATTAAAAAAAATTACAGATCTTGGCATTAGAGCAAACAAAGGATATTATCTGGCGCCTTCAGACAGGAAAGATATTCTCTACAGGCTTTACAATCTTGCATTTGTACAACTTCCTCTAATAGCTTTCCATCAGTCTTGGCCTCAATCATGTCAATACATGATCTTTAAAAAGGACACATTTTGAGTACATGCCCAAGGAGAATGACTAGCCCTTTAGCTATATCCTAGGTAAGACTCACCCAGAGCTGCATGAAAAATCAAAGTTATACATAAAACACCTCTCATATGGTGCACGTTCAGTAATTCAAAAATTCAGAGTCTATCCTCAGGTAAAAGAAGCCCACATGTCCTGAGGTCCACTTACTTATATCCAATGTCACACGAGTTCAGCCTGTCTATGAGGAGGGACTGGATATCTTTGACCAGCAGGCAGCACTCATCAGACATGATGCAGGTTCTCCCAGCAGTGTGGATGATGATGATGTAGTTAGCTGGGAGCAATGGGTCTCCCTGGCCTCCCATGCAGACCATGAGATAATAGTGGAGCAAACTGAGAAGGGAAGCAAAAAAAAAAGGGGGGGGGGACATGTGGGCTTATTGTGCCCACCCATGTTCACTACTGAACATCCCCCATCCTAACCTGACTCTGACTGTGGAACTCAAGAGAGCCCACCTGAGTGGTGAGTATGTTTTCCTGATTGAATTATATTCAAGAGGCAAGAATCATAGAGCCATGGAATCTAAACCAAAAACAAAAAAACCCAGAGGACAGTGGGGATGTTGATCCTAAGAATAAATGGATGTTCATTCCCAAGGAAAAAGGATACCTATCTATCTGCATGATGCACATTATCTTTAAAACTTTAGTAAGACTAGGAAAAGGTTGAAAGTGGTTATTAACTATACTTTTTTTTTTTTTCTAAGTGAACTCTGTCCCCAATGTGGGGCTCAAACTTAAGACCCCAAGATCAAGATTCACATGCTCTACCAACTGAGTCAGCCAAGTGCCACTTAACTATACTGGTTTTGATGTTACTGTTTGTTAAACCCTTTTTAAAATCTAGTATTTAATACCCAAATTACCCTAACAATTTCCTCTGACTTCGGTATTCGTAGTGATGTAAGCCCTTCAGTTTATCAGTGCTGTTCTGGTTCAGAAAGATGTGCATTTGTGCTTTTATGTGTTGTGCTTGTATGTGTTAGATGCCTATTCCTCTCCATGTTTTTTTTGTTTTGGTTCTGTTTTTGTTTTTGTTTGCCTCCACAGCCCTTTTCACCTTCTAACATGCCAAATATTTGACTTGCTTATTTGCTTATTTTCTTTTTCTACCCTCTAGGTTGAAACTTCACAAGGGCACCACTTTTGTGTTTTGTTCCATAACAGGTTCTCAGTAAGTAATTGTTGACTGATTAAAAAAATGAGAACACATATATTACACCAGGTTAATACAATGGTTCTATCATTCTAGGAATCTGAGGGATAAAGAGGTAACCTAGAGGGTCCTTCGCAAGGTGTGCCAGCCCCAAAGGTTCAGAGAGCTATGTGACCGGTTGCCTATCAGAAAGGATCCAATGAAAGCCTAACTGAAAAGTCCACTCCCAATGGCATTTGAAAGTTTGTAGGGGGTAGTCTGGTTGGGTGGGTCTAGAAGGAGGCTCCTGTAGGATTGAAGGTCTTACCTTCCTTGGCATTTGCCTTCTGCAGAGGGAGTAGGCAGTTCTCACCTTTCACAAGAAGGGGCTGAACGTACTTTGATGACAGGTGGCCCTTCTGGACAGCATAGCAGATCAGGCCCTTCATTGCTGATTGGGCATCCAGGCTGGGACTGTGGCCTGAAAAAGAGCCATCTGTAGCAACCTGGGTCTGGCCTGCATTTCATGGGGCTGTGGGGGAAGGATTAGATGCCCTGCCAGCCCTTACATAACTGTTGGCAGGAAACTGGATCATCACCTAGGTTGGAAAGCCTAAAAGTTAAGGATCCACCTGCCCCAGGATGAAGACCTTTCCCAATAACCTGCCAAAACTTCATTCATTGCTCTTTCTCCATGGAAGAGCTAAAATGCTACCCCATGTTCAGTAATGCCCAGCTAGCTGGGTCAGGGTTTCCCATTGGAAGGAGCTCATCCAGGCATGTGCCAGCCTCTTTACTGCATTAATTTCTTTAATCCTCACCAAAAACCTCTGAGGTAGATGCTGTTATGTTATTATTCACAGAAAGGAACTTGAGGCTTCAAGAAGTAACATGCTCAAGACCCTACTACTAACAGGGTGACACGCAGGTAACAATAACACACACACACACACACACACACACACACATAAATGCTGAACACAGAGTCCTCTGGTGTGCTGGAAACCACCCTGGAACTGGAAATGGAAGGTGTGAGCTTGCCTTCTGATTCTTCTTGGGTCACTTCCTCCAGAATTCAGGATGTACTTTGTGTAACAGCAGATCAGGAGACTTGTCTGGATTTTCTCACAGAGTATTGGGAAGGGACAATAAGAAACTAGACATGCAAGAGCTTTAACAGTCAAGGGTGCACCAACTCAGGGGAATGGTCCTGGAGCATGTATGTTAGAATGCTGGGAGAGCTGGGAGGACAGACAGCAGTAAGACTAGAAGAAATTGGAAGGGATTCAGGGATTGGAGGCCTCAGAGTGGTCTTAAAAACTGTACAGAAATCTTGAGGTAAGAGATGGGAGGAAGAGGTGCCTGGTAGGAAACGGGAAGCAGGGTCTGGTGCTGCAGAAGAGTCAGAGTCAGAGAGGAAGATGTGACAGTCACTTACAGAAGAGAGCAGAAGCCTACATGTTTCCATAAAGAAAATGACTGTCCATAAAGAGAAATAATGGCCACCACCTCCACTGAAAAATATCCAGGGGAAAAGGAGATACCTCAGAGACTGAGGAGGAAACCAGAGTAGGAAGAGGAGAACCAACACCATTCACATAAGCCAAGAGAGAGGGGAACTGCAGGACAGTAGATCATCAGGGAACTAGGAGAAGGTCAAGGAGGCAATGTAGAAACAAAGAAGTAGGTAACTCTTTGGAGAAGGGCAACTGAGATGATGATTATCTTCCTTGGTGCCAAAAAAAGCAAAGCCCAGGGAGATGTTGTTGTATCCCTGGGTGTGCAGGCCTTGGACATTCCAGCCAACACCTTCATACACCCTGCCATGATCCCCAACCAGGAAGCTGTGGAGCAGGAGATATAGGCTGAGTGGTTGGCACTGTGGCACATCCCCACAAAAGGAACCATTTGTCAGTTTCCAAAAGGAGAAGGGTTTAAGCTCTGTTCACTACAGGGAATTTGCATGTACTTGTCCCAGACAGTGGATAGGCCAAGTCAATTATATTCCCTTAGAATTCAGAACCCACCCCCAAACTCCCAATCTCCCTCCTTTGTTTAGAAGCCCAGGTTTTATGTAAATCATCCTACACACTAAGAAGGAAGAGAGGCCCTGGTGCCACCAGAGTAGCTAACCCAGTTACACTGTAAGATTCTTCTTAGCTTCCACATTGCCTCAAACACAGCTCTCCTCCTTCTTCCAAAATGCATGTTAACCTGTGTCATCTCCACATAGGCTATTCATGTGATTCCTCCCTGCCAGGTTACTGTCTTATATAGATTTCTCAGGAAGTATCTCCTCAGATAAGGACATGGATGCAGGCACTTTTTTTTTAGAAGGGGTCCCAGAAGCCAGTATGAGGGAGCAAGGAGAGAGAGTCAGAAGGAAGAAATCCAACAAAGTATACACAATTGGGCCAGCTTCACAATGGCTACCTGGGGCTCAGAACTTTTCCCCCCATTGCCTGCCACCAGACAGGTAAACTTCCAAGGAACTGAGTACATGCACCTAAATATTGTCCCTAAAAAGGACTGAGGGCTGAGAAAGTTATTTACAACTGTTGACCCCTGTGGGGGATTAACTCCCTTTCACCATCAGGAGTGGTAAAAGTCTGAAGCAGAAAACCAGAGATGCAGAAGGTAGTCAAAGTGAAAAGCAATCACCATGCATAGGAACTGTCTACACCTAGGTAAGGTCAGAGGTGGGCTGAGGACATGCAGTCCTAGGCACTAAGAGGGCCCACTAGAGTGACCACTAGAGTAAGACGTCTCACCATAAGAGCCCCCTACATGCAGTGAAGTGGAACATGCAGTGGGCAAAGAGCCAGTTTTGAGTCAGTCTGTGCTCCACAACCTTGTAACACACCCAGTCAACCTAGATGACTCTCAGAAAAATCAAACAATGTCCCTGCCTTGGTCCCCTCACCTGGAGCATGGAGATGGTAATGTATGCCTGACAAATGCACCCACGCACTTGGTAGTCATTCATAACTACTAGTGTGCTGTGTGAACCAGTTTTGGAGGGAGCTAGGAAGTATAGTTATTATTTAACCTTCCCTGCTTCCTTTTAGGAGATCTAGAAAATTCAAAAGGATTTAGAATTTTATAGGGTTTTTAATACTTTATTCACTATAAATCTGATATAAGCTCAACCCAGGAAATGAGGAAAGAAGTCATAAGTAAGGGTGAGAGGAGCACCCTAAGGAGCAACATTGATCATATACCCCCACATGGCCCTTACTTGTAGGCCACATCACACCAGCTGTTGTGTATGTGATGAGCCCGCAGCTCCCACAGCCTCTGACTGCACGTAGTCTGGTTGTGACACTCCAGTCCAGGGATATGGTGCGTGACAAGGAAATCCACGGGCATGGTCAGTGGGATGCTGCAGCCAACAGTTTCGGCCCCCAATTCCTTGCAAGAGATCACTGTGGATACATCTGTGGGGTAATCATGAAGGTGAGGAGGATATTACTCAGTGTATCCTGCCCCATTGCTGCCTCACTAACCTCCCTTGTTAACCTCCCTGGGTGCCATTCTGGGCTGGTTAAGTTTTCCCTGGTTAACCTCCTTCCCTGGTTAACCTCCCTGGGTGCCATTCTGGGCTGCATGGGCCCAATAGGGGTGGAAGAGTCCTGGGAGGAGGCTTTCTTTTCTTTTCTTTTCTTTTTCTTTTTTTTTTTTTTTTGATTGATTTATTTATTTTTTAAAGATTTATTTATTTATTTGCCAGAGATAGAGAGAGAGAGTACACACAAGCAGGCAGAAAGGCAGGCAGAGGCAGCGAGAGAAGCAGGCTCCCTGCTGAGCAAGGAGCCCAATGCGGGACTTGATCCCAGGACCCTGGGATCATGACCTGAGCCGAAGGCAGCGGCTTAACCAACTGAGACACCCAGGAGTCCCAGGGAGGAGGCTTTCAACAGACACTCCATCTACTTCTCAGACACACCATCTCCTTCTCACCTCCTCATCTATTTCCTCTCCACTGCCCCTAACGCAGAGTTTGCACATGCCTAGAGCAGCTTAGATGCTCTGCTTCCCTATAGAGGGCATCCACATCCCACTGGACAGACTCCATCCTGAAGCTCCTGCCCTGCTCTATTTCTGGACCTCTGCTTTAGGAATAAGCTCCTTCCCACTGCTTCCCCTGGGAAAGCCCTGAGTGGCCCCTCTGAGTTTCATTGCTGCACACTATGCTCACTGACAGTTTGCTCTGTGACTCTGACTGTGTCCTTTGTCCTGCCCTGAGTGCTTTCTGAGGGGACTAAATCTCTTCCTCAACCTAGAGGCTCTCTGCAGATAGGTCCTGGCCCTCCCATTCAGTTGGATGACTCCCTCAGGGCAAGGTGAGGATCTCCATCTTTAGGCTAGAGGGCTCTGCGTGCAGATGCTGAATCTCCCTGTCCTGGCTTCTGTCCTCTTCTGGTACCACACCAGACCCCCAAAGCCTGTGGCATCCCTGCAGGTGTTTTCTTGATGCTCCACTGTCTTAGTGCCATTTGCCACATGCCAACCACAAGGGGAAGAGCAGATTTCAGAAGCACCCTAGTCACAGAACATACCCAGCTGTCTTTAAGCCTCCTCACCATTGAGACTGAGATTTCCTTACTCAGTGAGATAAGAGATGTTGCCAAACAGGTCCCGAAGGCCCTCTGATACACATTTGGCTTGTGTTTCATCCCAGGAGAAATCACCTGCAGAAGAACAGTCCATTTTACAGGTCCTCAGAGAGTCCCAGTACTAGCCATCTCAGAGACAGATTCAGGCCAGATCACTGAGGCCTCTCCAGGAGAACTCTCTGTGCTAACCAGAGGACCACCTCCAATAGCAACACATGCATATTTTTCTTCAACATCAACTCCAGGGAATCCCCAGAATACAGTTAAATAGCCAAGAGCAGGAAGTTGGAAATATACCCATTTCTCATGAGCTGCATCTATATACACTACTGGGAA
Source organism: Mustela nivalis (assembly GCF_964662115.1). Taxonomy (NCBI): domain Eukaryota; kingdom Metazoa; phylum Chordata; class Mammalia; order Carnivora; family Mustelidae; genus Mustela; species Mustela nivalis. Next base: position 107,891,794 of record NC_139029.1, on the reverse strand, counting down.
AACAACAATAAACTGGAAATGTATCTAAGCATCTCAAAAGTGCAGGGTTTTCTTTTGTGTGGATTTTACCAAGTAGAAACAATGAAAAGATGATATGGAAAATTGCACAAATCAAGTCAGTTCTTTCAGACCTGATTTGGAGTCATGTGTTGTGCCAAAGCCCCTCTGTATGTGACTGACACCCCTAGCCTCAAGAAACTTCCTCTTACTGAGAAACATAACCCCAGCCACATACAGATAGAATCATTGCTTCCCTTGCTCAGGTGCAAAGTTCTTCATGTGCATTATCTCATTTAACCCTCAAAAGTTCAAGAAATGGGCAGAGGACATGAACAGACATTTCTGCAAAGAAGACATCCAGATGGCCAACAGACACATGAAAAAGTGCTCCATATCACTCGGCATCAGGGAAATACAAATCAAAACCACAATGTGATATCACCTCACACCAGTCAGAATGGCTAAAATAAACAAGTCAGGAAATGACAGATGCTGGCGAGGATGCGGAGAAAGGGGAACCCTCCTACACTGTTGGTGGGAATGGAAGCTGGTGCAGCCACTCTGGAAAACAGCATGGAGGTTCCTCAAAATGTTGAAAATAGAACTGCTCTATGACCCAGCAATTGCACTATTGGGTATTTACCCTAAAGATACAAATGTAGTGATCCAAAGGGGCACGTGCACCCGAATGTTTATAGCAGCAATGTCCACAATAGCCAAACTATGGAAAGAACCTAGATGTCCATCAACAGATGAATGGATCAAGAAGATGTGGTATATATACACAATGGAATACTATGCAGCCATCAAAAGAAATGAAATCTTGCCATTTGCGACAACATGGATGGAACTAGAGCGTATCATGCTTAGCGAAATAAGTCAAGCAGAGAAAGACAACTATCATATGATCTCCCTGATATGAGGAAGTGGTGATGCAACATGGGGGCTTAAGTGGGTAGAAGAAGAATCAATGAAACAAGATGGGATTGGGAGAGAGACAAACCATAAGTGACTCTTAATCTCACAAAACAAACTGAGGGTTGCTGGGGGGAGGGGGTTTGGGAGAAGGGGGTGGGATTATGGACATTGGGGAGGGTATGTGCTTTGGTGAGTGCTGTGAAGTGTGTAAACCTGGTGATTCACAGACCTGTACCCCTGGGGATAAAAATATATGTTTATAAAAATAAAAAATTTAAAAAAAAAGTTTGGGAAATCATAAATTTATTTCAATTATCAGATGGGAAAATAAAGGTTTAAAGGGATGAATAATTTGCTTAAAACATTGCTGGAGGTAAGCCAAGAATTTGAAACCAGGTTTATAGGCTTCAAGTTCTGTGTTCCAAAAGCAAAGCTATTTTTTTCTCCCTAAGGGAAAGGTAACATTTAAAGAACTCTGATCCAGTAAAGGAAAACCATCCCAGGCCCTAAGACCCAGAGCCGAGACACAAAACCACAGAAGCATCCTCATGTGGTCCCAAAACACTGTTAGGAGAGTGAAGAACTCAATCCTAGGAGAGACACTGACAGTTAATCAGACCATCTTCACTCCTCAAACAGGCCACCTACCCCACTGCATGGTACCCCTGTTTGCCTTCCTGCCAAACTATGGGCCTCCTGAGGGCCAGCATCTGACCAGGACTCTCAAGGTCCCCAGTATATGTCAGGTGTTCCTTAAATGGGTAAACACCCTCATCTAATTTCCCTGGGCAACTAGATTTCACTGAGTGACTACTAATGTACAAGGCCAGCATAGGCACTCACACATATAATCTTATTTAATCCTTATGCTAACACTGCCATGTAGTATTACTAACCCCCATTCTTATAGAAGAGAAAATCCAGGAATAGTAGAACTAAAAAATCCAAACACACATGGATGGGTCTTGTGCTGAGAACTCCTTCCCAGTGGGGGATGCACTGGAGTGAGAGAGGGTACAAGAGTCAGTTGGGGGTATTCCCCAGCTCTAGGGCAGAAGAAATCTGATCTTAACACTTAATGTGGTACATCCAGTCCCTTCAAAGGGAGAGGGCTTCACAACCAGAAATGCACTCACACCCACACTCAGAAATACCTGTGGGTCCTGCACTGTCCCAGCCCAACACAGGTCAGGGTGCAGGTGGCTCTCCCATCATTGGCTGGCAGTTCCTTCCTTCAAATTTGGCCACTGGCCCTGCCCTGCTCCTCCAGCTGCAACCTCCTAGGCCTTCAGGCTCCTTCTCACCAAGGGAACACTTGAGCTCTGGTCTTCCAGAGGGAAGGGGATCCCTATTGGAAGGTGGAGAGAGGGCAGAGTTCTGAGGCTCCCACAAGTTTTATCCAGGACACCCAGAGGAACTGGAGGAGAGAGACCAGATTCAAGCTGAAAGCAAGGCCTCGCCCTGTGAATAAGCCCAGGTACCTCCTCCCTGGAAAATGACGCGATTGCCCTAGGCTCCCTGAGCTGTTTTCTCATTGCCGGTCCTTAGAAACCTGACCAACCCAACATCTGGGAGTACTTCCTGGCCTTAGAGACTGTAAGAGGAACAAATTTTGCCACTCCAGGATATGCTTCTTTGGCATATTGATTATGCCAAGCTGGTTATTTTTTTAAGGAAATACACAAGAGCCATGAGAAATGCTGAAATCCAAGAAATAAACTTTTTGTAAGAGGCCTTTACATAAATAAGGGAAATCTCCACTTGTAAGGGTGACTCCTTTAGTACCAGAAAGAGGGAGTGACTGTCAAATCTCTAGAAGATGCAATCAATGGAGAAAGCAATGACTTCTGCTTATACTTTGCTCTTATTTGCTGTGCTTTACCTGGTGACCTCCCACAACTGATTCCCTGCCACCAACATTTTTGGTCTTTAACTGAAAATGGTATTCAAGGTGATGGCTTTGGCCATTTCAGTTAGTAACTCAGTTTTCCAGGGGCTCTCCCATGTATACAGGAGGAATATAATTTCTTTTTTTAAGGATTTTATTTATTTATTTGACAGAAAGAGAGAACACAAGTAGGCAGAGAGGCAGGCAGAGAAAGAGGGGGAAGCAGGCTCTCCGCTGAGCAGAGAGCCCAATGCAGGACTCCATCCCAGGACTCTGAGATCATGACCTGAGCCAAAGGTAGAAGCTCAAGCCACTGATCCACCCAGGTGCCCCAGGAGGAATATAATTTCCTAAGCTTTGTTTGATTTTCTCCTGTTAATATGCCTCACATCAATTGAATTTTTAATCCAGCTAAATAATCTTGAAGGGCAGAGGAAAAATGTTTTCATCCCCAGCAAGACTGACCTGCTCCAGGACTGTCAAGGCTATTGATAGGGGTCACTGACCAATACCCCACCCCTCCCCACCTCCTTCCAAGGGGTTCACCTGCACCGATAGGATGGGGGCAAGGAAATAGAAAGGTACATTCCAGAAAGCAGCACAAAATGCCATCATCACTAGAACTTATTCTGGCCCATGCATCTACCACCACCACCAAGAGTGACTGGCCCCTCACCTATTCCCAACTCAAGGCCCTCATACAGTCATCACCTGACTGGTTCCTTAGTCTGCATCCTGGCCTCCTGGAAACCATGAGTCTTCACAGAATCTTCACAGAAGAGATTCCATTCCATGTAGATATTTCCCTCATGGGGAACCTGCAGGGACCTGTAGAGTTTTCACTTCCTAGGGAAAGGTGGGCAGTCTCCTGAGACTACAAAAAGAACCCTTCTAAGGGAATGTCCCAAATCCACACAGGTGGGCCTAAGTGGGACTGAAGTCTTACGCTCAGGTCTGTGGGCCTCAACAATGTCCCCTTGAGAAACCCCCATCAGTGTGCCAGCTCCACCTGCTGTTCTCCCCCATTTAATTGACCAGACCAGGGCTGGGGAGAGAGTCCTCAGGAACAGTGTCAAAGAGAACAGAGGGGTTCTGAGCTTATCCCAGCTATAGCCTGGGACCAACACTGTAGGGACCACATCAGTTTCCCAAGCTTTTCTGACTTGTTATTTTTCCTAACCTTCACTTTCTTCTCACCCTGACTAGTAGTAAAATGCTTACAAAGAAAAAGTCTGTGTTCTCGAATGACATATCAGATAAAGGGCTAGTATCCAAAATCTATAAAGAACTTATCAAACTCAACATCCAGAGAACAAATAATCCAAACAAGAAACGGGAAGAGGACATGTACAGACATTTCTGCAAAGAAGACATCCAGATGGCCAACAGACACATGAAAAAGTGCTCAACATCACTCGGCATCAGGGAAATACAAACCAAAACCACAATGAGATACCACCTCAAACCAGTCAGAATGGTTAAAAGTAACAAGTCAAGAAATGACAGATGTTAGAGAGGATGCAGAGAAAGGGAAACCTCCTACACGGTTGGTAGGAACGCAAGCTGGTGCAGCCACTCTGGAAAACAGCATGGAGGTTCCTCAAAAAGTTGAAAATAGAGCTACCCTATGATTCAATAATCACACTACTGAGTATTTACCTTAAAGATACAAATGTAATGATCTGAGAGGTCACATGCACCTGAATGTTTATAGCAGCAATATCCACAATAGCCAAACTATGGAAAGAACCTAGAAGTCCACCAATAGATGAATGGATAAAGAAGATATGGTATATATATATACACACAATGGAATACTTCGCAGCCACCAAAAGAAATTAAATCTCACCATTTGCGAATGACGTGGATGGAAATAGAGGGTATTATGGTGAGTGAAATAAGTCAATCAAAGAAAGTCAATTATCATATGATCTCTCTGATATGAGGAATTTGAGAGGCAGGGTGGGGGGTCGTGTGCATTAGGGAAGGAAAAAAATGAAGCAAGATGGTATCGGGAGGGAGACATACCATAAGAGACTATTAATCTCACAAAACAAATTGAGGGCTGCTGGACAGGGTAGGCGGGTATTTGGGATAGAATGGTTGGGTTATGGACATTGGGTAGTGTATGGGCTATGGTGAGTGCTGTGAAATTTGTAAGCCTGATGATTCACAGACCTGTACCCCTGGGGCAGATAATACATTAGATGTTAATTTTAAAAATGTTAAATGTTTAAAGACCCACTTTTAAATCTGTTTTGGGCCTTGGAAAAAACACATGACAGTTGGATGTAAGTCTGTGCCTGGAGAGCTGATAGTGTATAGTCTGTCTTAGTTCAGTGTTCTACAGTGCATGTTGGTCTGCAGATTATTTGAAAGTGGACACAAGAGCTGTTTCTATCACTGTTGTGATTTAGCAACAGTTTTCTGACTAAAAATTATATCCAAATTATAAGGCATATGAAAACTAGTGGTGTTGCAAATATTTTTAGAAAAAGTGACCTGTAACAGAGAGAATATGCTAAATGAATTTGGAAGTGATGCACAAGGGAGCAACATCAAGCAGAACACTGTCACTGGAATTGTGTCTTTGAAGTTGGTCAGATGAGCTCTTAAGGAGAATCCATGAATGACAAGATTTGAGTTGTACTGATTTATGTAGGTTGCACTGCTGAAGTGCCATTTGATGTTATATCCTTCTCACAGGTAAACCTTATAGCCATAGATCTTAATTCACCTAACTGGTGAATTTCAGAACCATCATTATTGTGCTTTATCATCCACAAAATTGTTATGGCCACATTTTACCCATTTAATGTTGAGTTTCCCAAATCTTAAGTTTGACTCTAAAAGGGAAAGGAAAAAACTGCTTGTGAGAATATAAGTAAGATAATAATAATTTTAATATTTCTTTTTAAAGTATATTTCAATTTTCAGACCTACAGATTGTAATGTATAACAGTATATTTGAAAATAGATAATTCTGAAGTTTTCATGATATTTCATTATTAGTTGAAAAAAGATAATTTGTAAAACTTGATTATAGAGCATTGATTATAGAGCAAAATACAGCCTTTTGTTAATTAGAGCTTGATGATTTAAATAGACTGACATACCATACCATTTTAGAATTGAAATTGAAATATTATTTCTCAAAAATTTATTTGATAATTTCAAATATTATACACATGTATGCTAATAGAATGCTGAAAATACAATATGTTTTATGGGTAACCAAATTTGGGGTTATGTGAACAGTTTGTATTACTCATTTGATTTATACTATTTTTTTTGTCTCAGAAAAACAAATTATTGTTCCCCTCAGAAGTGTTTAGGTATTACTGCAAGCAAGTTTTAATTCTACTGTATGAAATATTTGATGTTTTGTTTGAAACAACAGACATCGAAGAACCAATATATCAACTAATATTCTTACCTTATTTTGGATAAGATAAGATATTCTTATCTTAGTTTGAATGATTGTAATTCAGTTTACTGCATCTAGTTTGGTGTTTGATGGTCTGGAAAAATATTTCACAGTTCTGGGAAATGCTCAAGCAGCAAATCAATATTGGTCTGACAATATTTGATGCAACTGTAAAAGGTCTATAGGACATAGCACTTGCAAATTTGTCTCAATGTACAAAGCTACAATTTTGAATTAACTTGTTCCCCATTGATTCTCTCATGTACCCAAGTGCAAAAATTGGTAAGTTTCCCATGTCTTAAGAGTAACATTTGAATTTCAGTTCTGAATTTCAAACAGACAATAAAATATTTTAATGCTAGTTTTTAATCCACCTAAAAGTTTACAGATAAACCTGTCAATTATTATTATTCTGGATCTGAAAGTTTATGTATAGATCACATTCACAAGCCCCTTGGTCTAAAACGATTGTGAACGTAGTGTCTGATGCATTCAGTATTTTCTCCTTATATTTGTTTCTATCTCTGGAAAATAAGTAGGAGGAGTTTTCCCTGTAGTTGGATAAAATTTGCTTTTGGCCTTTATTTGGACAACCAAGTTAGGATTCTGTGGATGCTGTAGTTTTGTATAAGGAGAAGCAGGTATCATTTGATCACATTTTCATTTAAGTAGAAAATTTAGCTTATTTGCGAATAAAATATGATAATTATGTAACAAAGTGGAAAATAAACCTTATTTTGGAAAAAAAAAAAAGGACGCTAAATCCCAAAATTGTAAAAAAAGAAAGCATATGCATATATATATATATATTAAAAAAAAAACAGTGAAAGGAAGCAAAAAATAAAGACTATATCTATAAAATGTAAGTGTAAAAATTAAAATTAAAAAGACTTTAGCGGCACCTGGGCTGCTCAGTGGGTTAAAGCCTCTGCCTTTGGCTCAGGTCATGATCTCAGGGTCCTGGGATCAAGCCCCGCATCAGACTCTCTGCTCAGCAGGGAGCCTGCTTCCTCCTCTCTCTCTACCTGCCTCTCTGACTACTTGTGATCTCTCTGTCTTTGTCAAATAAATAAATAAAATCTTTAAAAAAAAAAAAAAGACTTTAAAAAAAGAGTTGAGGAGTGCCTGGGTGGCTCAGCTGGTTAAGTGTCTGCCTTCTGGCTCAGGTCATGATCCGAGGGTCCTGGGATTGAGCCCTACATTAGGCTCCCTGCTCAGCAGGGAATGTGCTTCTGCTGCTGTCTCCCATGTGCCCACTCTCTCTCTCTACCTCAAGTAAATAAATAAAATCTTTAAAAAAAATCTTAAAGAAAAAAAGAAGAGTTGATAAAATGAAAAACTAGTTGAAAAGGGAAAAAGGAAAAGAATATTTTGAACTGAAAGACTAAGGACTTACGAGAAAAAAAGAATGCTATATACTATTTTCTGCTAATGTGGGAGTTTTTCAGTTCCGAGTGATCCATAAGCTTGGTATTTGACTGATATTCCTGCTGTCTTCTGGGGAAGCGGCCTGTTGCACTGATTTAGAGGTCTTTGTCCGCACAGTGCCTAGTCAGGGGGTGGGCTCAATGTAAACTGCTTCTGGTTTTTCTATGTGGCTTTTCTTCCTTGAAGGCTTTTTGCATCTCTTGCAAAAAGTGGTGGATTTTCTATTTGTAGAATTGTAACAATTCTTAGATCTCAGGTTGAATTCACAGGTGTTCAGAGTGATTTGATAAATATCTAGCTTAATCGAGGGACCAGATGGAATGAGAGCCCCCTACTCTTCCACCATCTTCCTTCCTTCAGCATTTTTTAAAATATAAGTATTTTTCATTTTAAAAATATGCCAGTATAAGATGGGTTTACTAATACCCAAGTGAATTCGCATTTTAAACTTTAAATTTTCTGATATTGTCAATATTATCACATATAACCCACATAAACAAGATTTCTTTGGTTTCTTCAATAATTTTTCAGGTGTAAAAGGGTCTTGAGAGCAAAAGTCTGAGAATTGGGATCCAAGGAATGCCATAGGCTGTCCTGCAGCTGTAAGGCCACAAGGGAGCAGCATGCTCTCTGGAGTCTCCCCAGCTTTCTTTCCTTTTCTGCACTCTCCCAAACTGCACAACTTCTTACTTAGAGGAAGTAATTCTCTAAGCATGGGTTCCATCAAAACCAAGACAGGCACCTACTTTTCTTCAAATGTTTATCAGATGTTTCAAAAGCAAATCTTATCATCCAGGGCTAAGTAAACATGAAAACCCTAGGTCTAGAGGAGTTAATAATCTAGTGAGGTAAACAGACCCAAAGGCCAGTAATTAGACTGCCACCAAGTTGATGTGTGTGAAAGCCCTATATTTTCTGAAAAGGACTGAATACATCAAAAGAATTTCTTATAGGCAGGGGGAAGCCAACAGGGAGATACTGAGATACTTGTTAGGAATTTCTAGAAAGATCTGGAACCTCAGGGCATAATGAGGACAAACATTAGGTTCTGCAAGAGATAGGAGAGGAGTGGTTGGAAAAGCAGAGCCAGGAAAAACAAGAGGTAACAATGGACTTTTCTGTTTAGAAGGTGAAGTTTCCAAGAAGTCATGAGGGTTTGAGTGAAGACAGCAGGTAGAAGGGGTTGGGGAGAATGCTCTGACTTGGGAGTGCTGCAGGTGGGGCTCTAAGGAGCTGCTTACTGGTGAGACCTCACTGTGGAAGTGTGGTGTGGGTGCCAGTTTGCTGGGAGCAGGCTGTCTCAGATATTGGTAGGGTGGTCAAGCTTGGTGTGGATTGGTCCAAAGGCCCAGAACAGTGGTCTGACATTGCCTACGGCCTTCCTAAGGTACCAGACACACAGAATGAGCAGTGGAGGGGCAGGGGTGTCAGGAGGTTTGTGGTCAGGAGTCTAGATCCAGAAACCTCCCTGGAAGAGGGGTACCTGCCTGGCTTAGTCAGTAGAACCTATGACTCTCGATCTCAGGGTTTTAAGATTCAGCCCTATGTTGGGTGTAGAGATTACTTTAAAATAAAACCTTTAAAAAGTTGGAGGGGATGCCCCACATTGGGCTCTGCACTGGGCATGGAGCTTACTTAAAAAAAAAAAAAAAAAATCCTGGCCCAAGGGCTGAGAAGAAGGGAGGGAAGGCAATGAGAATGAAGGGAGGTATGAAGGGAGGTATGAAGGAAGCGGCAGCAGGTTGTGTGGCCAGGAAGGGGCTGGGGCCCTAGGCATCATCTGCCCTGTGGGGAGAGTAAGTCTGACTTCCTTTGCTGGGGGTTCCTCAAATGGGGCAGGAGCAAGGTCCTGAGAGCTATGAGGCCTGTGTCACCTGAAGTCAATGTTAGAAATGACTAAAGGCCAGCCAATACAGTCTTCTCACTTAGCAGATAAGAAAATGATGGCCTGGACAAGGGAATGAGTGACTGCTAAAGCCCACCTAGCAACTCTAGCAGAACTAGAGATAGAACCCAGCTCTGGTATCCCCAGTCTGCCACAAGCTTTTGCCCAGGGTCCCACAAGCAACAGTGTACAGGCAGGGCCTGGGGAGATCCCACCGTGTACCTGGTGTTACTGTTCATTACAGAATAAACAACTGAGAAAGGGCAAACTTCCTTGTGGGCCAACAGCAGGACAACAATGGAGAAGGTGATATGGGCAGAAATAGCCCCCCTCTTGGTCCTGGGTGTGCAGTAGGAAGCCTAAAGACAGGACTGGAGCCTCTGTCAGCTTAGTTGTCTGTTTTAACATTACAAATGGCTGAGGAAATTTCACACCTTTTTTTTTTTTTCCCCCCAGGGGCAACCTCCAGAACCACTGTCCAGAAACAGAAAGTTTCCCCAATTCATTGTAGGGGCCAAGGGCAGACCACCCCCAAATGTGCCATTTTGGCATACCAATCATTTAACCCAAGCAAAGGGGTAAAGGATCTGTGCTCTAGGAACTACAGAACACTTATGAAAGAAATCGAGGAAGACACAAAGATGGAAAAACATTCCATGCTCTTGGATTGGAAGAATCAGCATTGTGAAAATGTCTATGCTGCCTAGAGCAACCTACATTTTTAATGCAGTCCCTATCAAAATACCATCGACATTTCTCACACAGCTGGAACAAACAATCCTAAAATGTGTTTGGAACTAGAAAAGACCCCAAATTGCCAGGCCAATGTTGAAAAAGAAAACCAAAGCTGAGGGCATCACAGTGCCTGACTTCAAACTATATTACAAAGCTGTGATCATCAAGACAACATGATACTTACACAAAAACTGACATATAAATCAATGGAACAGGACAGAGAACCCAGAAATGGACCCCCAGCTCTACGGTCAACTAATCTTCAACAAAGCAGGAAAGCATATCCAATGGAGAAAGGACAGTCTCTTCAATAAATGGTGCTGGGAAAATTAGACAGCCACATGCAGAAGAATAAAACTGGACCATTCTCTGACACCATACACAAAGAGAGACTCAAAATGGATGAAAGACCTCAAGGGGAGACAGGAACCCATCAAAATCCTAGAGTAGAACACAGGCAGAAATCTCTTCAACCTTGGCCACAGCAACATCTTGCTAGACATATCCCCAAAGGCAAAGGGAGCAAAAGCAAAAATGAACTACTGGGACTTCATCAAGATAAAATCTTCTGCACAGCAAAGGAAACAGTCAACAAAACTGTAAGGCAACCTATGGAATGAGAGAGGATATTGGCAAATGATTTAACAGATAAAGGGCTGGTATCTAAGATCTGTAAAGAACTTCTCAAACTCAACACCAAAAAAAAACAAATAATCCAGTCATGAAATGGCCAGAAGACATGAACAGACACTTCACCAAAGAAGACATACAAATGGCCAACAGACACATGAAAAAATGCTCTACATCAATTGCCATCAGGGAATAACAAATCAAAACCACAATGAGATATTACTTTACACCAGTTACAGTGGACAAAATTAACCAGACAGGGAACAACAAATTTGGTGACATTGTGAAGAATGGGGAGCCCTCTTATACTGCTGGGGGAAATGCAAGCTGGTACAGCCTCTCTGGAAAACAGTATAAAATGAGTTACACTATAGCCCAGTAATTGCACTACTGGGTATTTACCCCCAAAGATAAAGATGTGGTGAAAAGAAAGGGCACCTGCACTCCAATGTTCAGAGCAGCTATGTCCACAATAGCAAAATTGTGGAAGGAGCTGAGATGCTCTTCAACAAAGGAATGGATACAGAAGATGTGACTCATATATACAATGGAATATTACTCAGTTATCAGGAAGGATAACTGAGTTAGGATAAAACAATTTGCATCAACAAGAATGGAACTGCAGGGGATTACACTAAGTGAAATAAGTCAAGCAGAGAAAGATAATTATTATATAGCTTTACTCATATGTGGAATATAAGGAATAGCATGGAGGACCATAAGGGGAGGGAGGGAAAACTGAATGGGAAGAAATCAGAAAGGGAGACAAATCATGAGAGGCTGGATTCCAGGAAACAAACTGAGGGTTGCAGAGGGGAGGGAGGTGGATGACAGGGTAACTAGGTGATGGGAATTAAGGAGGATACGTGATGTGATGAACACTGGGTTTTATGTGCAACTGATGAATCTTCAAACATTATGTCAAAACTAATCATTGAGTTTAAATTAAGAAATGGATGTCATTAAGAAAAAAAAAGGGAGTAAATGGAAAGGAAGGAAAGAAAGAAATCAAGAAATGGATCCCTAAATATAGAGAATACACTGACAGTTACCAGAAGAGAGGAGGATGGCTCAAATAGGTGGTGGGGATTAAGGAGTGAAGTTGTGATGAGCTCAGGGTATTATATGGAAGTGTTGAATCATCATATTTTACAGCAGAATCTAATATTATACTGTATGCCAACTGACTGGAATTAAAATGATTTTTAAAATCTTTTGTTTATTTGACAGAGGGGGGGGGCACAAATGGGGGGGGCAGGCAAGAGAGAAGTAGGTTTCCCGCTGAGCAGGGAGCCAGATTCAGATTCAGGGCTCAATCGCAGGACCCTGAGACATGAATGACCTGAGAGGAAGGCAGATTTTTTTGTTTTGTTTTTTTAATTTTTATTCACAGAACTCACCATAGCACACACCCTCCCCAATGTCCATCACCCAGTCATCCTATCCCTCCCCTCTTTCTAGCAACCCTCAGTTTGTTTCCTGAGATTAAGAGTCTCTTACGCTTTCTCTCCCTCCCCATTCCCATCTTGTTTTATTTTTTCCCTCTCTTCTTCCCACAAACCCCTGCCCTTCCTTTCAAATTCCTCATATCAGAAAGATCATATGATATTTGTTTTTCTCTGATTGATTTATTTCATTCAGCATAATACCCTCTAGTTCCATCCACGTTGTTGCAAATGGCAAGATTTCATTTTTAATGGCTGCATAGTATACCACGTCTTCTTTATCCATTCATCTGTTGATGGAGATCTAGGCTCTTTCCACAGTTTGGCTATTGTGGACATTGCTGCTATAAACATTTGGGTGCACGTGCCCCTTTGGATCACTACGTTTGTATCTTTAGGGTAAATACCCAGTAGTGCAATTCCTGGGTCATAGGGTAGCTCTATTTTCAACTCTTTGAGGAACCTCCGTGCTGTTTTCCAGAGTGGCTGCACCAGCTTGCATTCCCACCAACAGTGTAGGAGGGTTCCCCTTTCTCCGCATCCTTGCCAGCATTTGTCATTTCCTGATTTGTTGATTTTAGCCATTCTGACTGGTGGGAGGTGGTATCTCACTGTGGCTTTGATTTGATGCCAAGTGATGTGGAGCACGTTTTCATGTGTTTTTTGGCCATTTGGATGTCTTCTTTGCAGAAATGTCTATTCATGTCTTCTGCTGATTTCTTGATAGGATTATTTGTTCTTTGGGTTTTGAGTTTGGTAAGTTCTTTATAGATTTTGGTTACCAGTCCTTTATCTGTCAGTTGTCTTTTGGTTTTGTTGACGGTTTCTTTTGCTATATAAAAGTTTTTAATCTTAATAAAGTCCCAATAGTTCATTTTTGCTTTTGCTTCCCTTGCCTTTGGCAATATTTCTAGGAAGAAGTTGCTGTGGTTGAGGTCAAATAGGTCGTTGCCTTTGTTCTCCTCAAGTATTTGATGGATTCCTGACTCACATTGAGGTCTTCATCCAATCTGAGTGTATTTTTGTGTGTGGTGTAAAGAAATGGTTCAATTTCATTATTCTACATGTGGCTGTCCAATTTTTCCAGCACCATTGGTTGAAGAGACTGTCTTTTTTCCTTTAGACATTCTTTCTTGCTTTGTCAAAGATTAGTTGACCATAGAGTTGATGGTCCATTTTGGGGCTCTCTATTCTGGTCCATTAATCTGTGTGTCTGTTTTTGTGCCAGTTGAAGGCAGATGCTTAACCCACTGAGCCACTCAGGCATCCCTGATTTTTTTTTTTTTTAAAGAACACACATTTATTAGGAATCACAAAAGGATTTCATGGAACTAAAATCAAGGTGTCAGCTGGGCTGCCTCCCTTCTTGAAGCTCTAGGGGAAAATCTGTTTCTTTGCCTTTTCAAGTTCCGACAGTCCCTGGACATTCCTTAGCTTATCGTCCTTTTCTCCATCTTCATCCCTAACATAAGTAGGTAGAGTCCTCCTCATACAACATCATTCTGACCTCCCTTCCTGCCTTTTCCAGTTTTAAGGTCTGCATGCAATTCCAGGGAGCTGCCTGGGTAATCTGGGGTGATATCCCTTTCTCAAGGTCTTTAACATAAGCATCTATGCAGAGTCCCTTTTGTTGTGTGATGTATCGTATTTGCAGGTTCCACACATTAGAATGGAGGAAACTCCTAGGGATGGGGCATTATTCTGTTCACAATATTCACTCAGGGGAAAACTGATGTCAATTGCCTCTCTAAATCTTTTCTATTTCAACAGTTTAGTAAAGGTAAACCACGATATCAGGGTGCAATCAAAACAAAGGCAAATCAGAACCCTAGAGGGTTCCATCAATGAACATAAAGTTGCCCAAGTACTAGTCTCTTCAGAGTAATTGCTTTACTTTGTTTTCCAGACTTGTCTTTTTCCCTCAAAAGGTGGACTTTGCAGAAATCTCATCTAAGGGAAGTGCCCAGTTGTGGAGGGAGAGAAGGTGGTGGGAGAGTGGAGTGCCTGGGACCCCACTAACACCTCTCCTCCCCCGCTGTAAACTCTGAACTGGATCTAAGTAGAAAGATGGGTTTCCTTTGAACCTGCCCTTGCCTCTCAACACAGGGATCCCTGTGCACCTCTCCGGGCGGCCACGAGAGGGCGGAGCAGCCTTGCCTTAGGAAACCTTATGAAAAAGCAAGCACCTGGATGTTTTCAGCGTGTGGGATCTGGTTTACAGGGGTCTGCACCCGTGTCCAGAGGTTACTGACTTTGGTCACACCCCCGGGTTGTCCAGGCCTGGGGGGTAGGTGGAGGGAGGACTGGCTTGGAGGCTGAATTCCTCAGGTGTAGCCATCGCACTCTGTCTTCTGCAAACCGGGTTCTGAGCAGAGAGAGAGTGAAAGAGAGATATATCTGCACTTCCCTGGCTGGTGGAAAATTGTCCCTCACTTTCTCTCAGGCTGGCGCAGCCTTCCCTGTGCTGAACAGCTGAGTGTGTGTGCGCGAAGGTGTGGAGGTGTTCGCAGGGAGAGGGAGGAGGAGTGGTAACCAAATCAGGCAGGGGGGAGAAGATGGAGAAGACTGGGAGCGGGAGGAAGGAAGCCCAGACAAGTGGAGGGCTGAGGAGGGAAGAGGAGGAGCATCAGAAATCCAAGGTGAGAGGGGAGCTTGGGGGCAGGGTTAACGGACTGGGGGTTGGTGAGAGAGTGAGGTGAGGCCCTTGACTTTTTGGGCAGGTCCTGTCTGATGTAAATCAGGCAATGTTTTGATGCGGTTCTGGATGGTAGAATTCCCAGGGCTGTGGAAATAGCATAGCTCTTGCTTCCATTGTATTAAGAAGACTTGTGTGGAGGGTTAGGACACTTGAAACAGGACGGGGTGTAAAGGGTTTTGGGGTGTGGCAGCCTAGTGACTATGTTTGTATGGTGGAAGGCATTTGAGGCTCTGATGGGGCAGAGGCGGGGCAAGTCATATTGGGGGGTGGGAAATGTTTTGATTGTGAAAGTGCCTTCTTCAGAGTGAGGCTTATCCATTGCACTCCTGTTGTGCTGACCCTGGCAATTTCTCCAACTATGGGAAACTTGGTTGCATAATTTGTTGAAAAGGGGAACTGCATTTATGCTTTTTGGAATCTTCTTAGAAGCAGTATAGTGAGGTCCTTGAGACAGTCGGAATTTATGTTCCTTTCTCTTTTTAGTGCTTAGCTGGTCAGTGCTTTGGTAAAGTTGCTTTGTGTTTCTCTCTTCCCACCGAGGACAGAGGTAAGAGGCTAGGTGTTACCCCTCAAACACTCCACAAAATCTCAGACAAAGCTTGGACTCTGAAGGGGTTTCTGACTTCATGCTTTCACCAGTGCTGTGGCTCTGTAAAAGTCTCTTTTTGGAACTTGACACTTTCCAACTTTGATTTTCACTTAAGGGAGTCACACCAATGTGGACTCACAAGAACTGGTTTAGTTTCTTGCCTGAACAACAAAACAAAACAGCAACAAAACCACACAAGATCTAGGAAATGCAGATTTCCAGATACTTGGTATCAGGCAAAGAAGACAGCCAATCTGGAGACGTGGAAACACACAAGTGAGCAGAGTTCTATAGTTGCTCCAAGGTACTGCTACCAGAGAGTTTCCAGACAAGGCCCAGGGGAGGTGAAATTGAAGAGTAGCCCAGTAGACCTTGTGGAGTTGAGGACACTGAGCTGGGAGTCCATAGGACAGTGTATGGGCAAGAACAGAGCTGCAGAAAGTCAACTAGTGAGAGCTGTGGAACGGGCCCTCCTCCACTGTTACAGGGTCCTGCTCAGGGCCTCCGTGGGAAGCAAAGATAGCAAATCAGTAGACAATCCTTTGAACAGGGCCTGGTTCTCACACAGCTCTGGGAATAGAGCCTGTGCCCAACAGATAGACTGAGACAAAGGAACCCTCCTAATTCCCAAGGCATAATGTGGAGTACTCAGAGAGGTCTTGCCACAGTTCTGGAAACTCATCATTAACCCTCCAGGGAGCACTATTCTGGACCATTCAACAAATCATTAAAGCAACACCAGAAATGATCAAACTGTTTCCAGGTAACTTGAATACATCCTTGAACAAAGCTCAAAATTATAGAAAACGGAAGTATCTAGCAACCAACAAGGTAACATTCACACCATCTGGCATTCCATCCAAGAGTTTGAGGTATGCCATGAAACAGGGGACATAACCCCTCATGAGAAGACAGATGAATCATCTGAAAATGATCCAGAACTGACACAGATGCAAGAATCACCAGAGAAGGGACAATTAAGTTTTTATTATACTGTATTCCATCAATTCAAAACATTCAGCAAACCCACAACTATATGGTCAACTAACCTTTGACAAAACAGAAAAGAATACCCAATGGAAAAAAGTCTCTCCAACAAATGGTGTTGGGAAAACTGGACAACAACATGCAGAAGTATGAAACTGGACCACTTTCTTACATCATACTCAAAAGTAAAATAAAAATGAATAAAGAACCTAAGTGTGAAACAAGAAACCATCAAAATCCTAGAGGAGAACACAGTCAGAAACCTCTTTGACCTCAGCTACAGCAACT
This sequence comes from Mustela nivalis, assembly GCF_964662115.1. Lineage (NCBI taxonomy): Eukaryota > Metazoa > Chordata > Mammalia > Carnivora > Mustelidae > Mustela > Mustela nivalis. The sequence goes on along the minus strand of NC_139029.1, from coordinate 107,874,876 downwards.
TCTTACTAGACATGTCACTGGAAGCAATGGAAACAAAAGCATAAATGAACCGTTCGGACTTCATCAAGATAAAAATCTTCTGCACAATGAAGGAAAAAAAAGCAACAACAAAATTAGAAGGCTGCCTACAGAATGGGAGAAGATATTTGCAAAGGACATATCTGATAAAGGTTTAGTATCCAAAATCTATAAAGAACTTATCAAATCCAACACCCAAAAACCAAAAATTTTAAGAAATGGGCAGAAAACATGAATAGACACTTTTCCAAGAGGACATCCAGATGGCTAACAGACAGATGAAAAGATGCTCCACATCAGTCATTATCAGGGAAATAGAGATCAAAACCATGATGAGTACCTCACGCCTGTCAGAATGGCTAAAATGTACAATGCAGGAAACAATAGATGTTGGTGAGTTGCAGAAAAAGGGGAACACTATTGCACTGTTGGTGGGAATGCAAACTGGAGTAGTCACTCTGGAGAACACTATGGTAGATCTACAAAAAGTTAAAAATAGAACTACCCTAGGATCCAGCAATTATACTACTAAGTATTTACCCAAAGAATTAAAAAAAATACATATTTGAAGGGCCACATGCACCACAATGTTTGTAGCAGCATTACCAACAATAGCCGAACTATGGAGAAAGCCCAAATGTGCATTGACTGATACCCAGATAAATAAGATACCCACACACACACACACACACATAATGGAATATTATTCAGCCATCAGAAAGAATGAAATCTTGCCATTTACAACAATGTAGATGGAGCTAGAGTGTATTATCGTAAGTAAAATAAGTCAGTCAAAGAAAGACAAATATCATGCTCTCACTCATATGTAGAATTTAGGAAAGAAAATAGAAACACATATGGGAAAGGGGAAAAAAGAGAGAAGGGAAACAAACCATAAGAGACTTTTAATTATAGAGAACAAACTGAGAATTGATAGATGAATGTGGGTGGGGGATGGGCTAGATGGGTTTTGGGTATTAAAGAGGGCGCTTGTTGTGATGAGTGCTGAGTGTGGTATGTAAGTGAAGAATCACTGAATTCTACTCCAGAAACCAATATTACACTGTATGGGAACTAAAATTTAAATTTAAAAAATTATAATTGACATCGTATTTTGAATTTGAGGTGTACATCAAAGTAATTTGAAAGGTTTTTTTAAAGATTTTATTTAAGAGAATGAACAAGAGAGAAAGCATGAGTAGGGAGGAGCAGAGGGAGGAGAAGAGGGAGTGGTAGACACAGGCTCCCAGTTGAGCAGGGAGCTCAACCTGGGGCTCAATCCCCGGATTTGGTGATCATGACCTGAGCTGAAGGCAGACACTTAATCAACTGAGCTACCCAGGTGCCAGTGATTTGATAGTTTTATACATTGCAAGATGATTCTTAGGGTAAGTCTATTTACCATCTATAACTGTACAAAGTTAGTACAATTATATTGACATATTCCATATGTGTGCATTACATCCCCATGGCCTATTTATTTTATAACTAGAAGTTTGTATCTCTATATCCCCCTCATCCATTTCACCCACCCTCTATCCACTTCCCCCTCTGGTAACCAACAGCTTGTTTCCTATAAGTCTATTTCTGTTTGGTTTTGTTTGTTTTGTTTTTTTTCTAGATTCCATGGTAAGTGAACACATACTATATTTGTCTTTTTACTGAGCATAATACCCTTAGATCATCCATATTTTGCAAATGTCACCAATGTCATCAATGGCTAGTAGTAGTGTGCATGTATGTATATGTGTGTGTGTGTATATATATATATAATATATTATACATATATACATGCATATACATATACATATATATGCTATATATACATATACATATATACATTATATACATATATTATATAATATAACATATACATATACACATATACATATATACTATATAATATACATATACAATATATTTTATACACATATATTATTTATGTGTGTGTATATATATTATATCTTCCTTATTCATCTGTTGATGGACACTTAAAGTAACATGCATGTCTTGGCTAGTGTAAATAATGTAAAAGTAAATAATGCTGCAATAAACGCAGGGGTGCATGTATCTCTTTGAATTGGTGTTTTGTTTTGTTTCAGATAAATATCCAGAAGTGGAATTGATGGGCCACAGGATATTTCTTTTTTCATTTTTTTAAGGAGCCACGATACTGTTTTCTGTGGTGGTTGCACCAGTTTATATTCCCACCAATAGTACATAAGGCTTTCATTTTCTCCACATCCTCACCAACAGTGGCTTTTTCTTGCGTTGTTGATTTTGTTGTGAGGTGACATCTTATTGTGGTTTTGATTTGCATTTCCATCATGCTGAGCATCATTTCATAAGCCTGTGTCTTGTATCCGTTTCTTTAATTGTGTTGTTTGTTTTTTTACATTAGATTGTATAAGTTCTTTATAAATTTTGGATATTGAGCCCTCATTGGATGTAAGATTTGCAAATGTTTTCTCCCATTCACTGGGTTACCTTTTAATTTTTTTTTGATGGTTTTCTTTGCTGTGCAAAAGCTTTTCAGTTTGATGTTAACTGATTTGTTTATGTCAACTTCTATTTCCCTTGCCCAACAAGACTGGTCCAAAATAATATTGATAAGACCAAAGCCGAAGAGCTTTCTTCCCATGTTTTCCTCTAGGAGTTTTATGGTTTCAGGTCTTACAGTCAAGTCTGTAGTTCATTTTGAATTTATTTTGGGGTATGATATAAGAAAGTGGTCCAGTTTCATTCTTTGGCATATGGCTGTTCAGTTTCCCAACACCATTTGTTGAAGAGACTATCTTTTCTACATTCTATATTTTTGCCTCCTTTGTTATAGATTAATTGACCATATATATGAGGGTTTTTTCTGGGCTCACCATTCCATTGATTCATATGTCTGAGTGCCACACTGATTACTACAGCTTTTGTAGAAGAGTTTGAAACCAGGGAGTGGCAATACCTCCATTGAGGCTGTGTGTGTGTGTGTGTGTGTGTGTGTGTGTGTGTGTGTTTAAAGATTATTTTAAAGTAATCTCAACGTTCAATGTGGGGCTCAAACTCAGGGCCCTGAGATCAGGAGTTGCATGCTCCATCAGCTGAGACAACCAGGTACCCTGAGGTTGCAGTTTTAAACTGGCAATAATCAGTCTCCATTTGGACTGACTTCGGATGGGGTCCCAGGCTTACCCAGCAATCAAGACTCCCAGGTGTGTTTACTCAAGGACACCCTGGCCAACCTGTCCAACTCAGCTCTGGCAAGACAAATTTCCCTAACTGCCTTCAGAGGCAATCAATTTGTGTAATTAGGATTTGGAATTAGAAAGATAGCCTTGTACCTCCAAAAGCCTGCTCCAGCGACCTAGCCTCTCCAATTTCTCATCCTGTTCCTACACACACACTCATGTGCAATAAGCACCTCATCGGCCAGCCTTGAGCAGGCCTTTGTAGCTCAGGCTGCTTCCTAACCACCTTCATAGCTTCTAGGGTAGAAGAATTCAATCCTCCCCCAAATTTTTCTGAGACAGGTTTTAAATGGTGACAGTCTGTACCCTTTTGGACTGCTTCCCAGATGATGCCAACAGCTTCTCCAGCACTCAGTACTCTTCAGTGTCTCATATGGGTAGGGGTCAGTTTTGTCAGTTGCCTGGCCCCCTTCCTGACAAGGCAGTCCAGATACTTATGGTTTTAATTTTAGGGGCAAATATGAGCATTTGTGTAAATTAGTGCTTGGAAGTTGGCATATGTCTAGCACACAAAAGATCGCATGGTGATTTTAGGTGCATGGGCCCCAGTGGAGACTATACAGGTGACCGGGCATGGGCCCCAGCTCCACAGGCCTGCCGGGCCCCAAGTTCTTCAGGTCAGCTGAAAGATAGTACTGTGCATGCTCTATCTGAGCAGTGCAGAGTAGCCAGAAACTTAGAACAGGGCAACCATGGGAATAGGCTGGGTTGTAAGAGAGGGCTCTTGGAGGATAAGGTGTCTGCTAATCCCATGCCCTGACATACCTAAAGTGCAGTAGTGCCCCTGAAAACAGAGCTCAAGAGTCCTTGGATGCCTTCCGTGTAAGCCCTGAAAGCTGGTAAGGTACCATCTAATAATAGCCTGGAACTCTGTGTTGGAGAAGCATGAGGCCTTTCAATAAGCTGGTCTTGATAGGGAATGATGGGCATCAGTTTTTGTAACTGCTGTTTCAGAGTGATTTTATGTACATGGATCCCCTCTACACTGGGTACTATGTAGGTGATTGAAGCCAGGTTTCATGTCTTTTGACCTACAGGGACCTAGCTACACAAGGCCTAATGATGGGGTGTTAGTTGTGCATTCTGGGGCTGTGAAGGTCATGGTAACCAGGGACCTGGAACAAAGCAAGTATCAGGAGACACTGGGACACAGAGCGGATCCTGGGGCAATATACATCTCTGTAATCCCAAACCATAACCTACACAGGTGCACATATTTCTCCTGAGACTAGAGAGAGAGGACACTGGCCTCCCTTGCCAGGGCAGGGCTGGTGGGTTGGCTGTTCAAAACTCCTGTAAGAGACACTTGGTGCCCTGGTTGCCAGAGAAGCCCAGAATACCATTGGGTGGCAAGTTCAAATGGGGGCTAACTGTTACCAACTTGCATTTACTACCTCAGGATGACTTAAGTGTGTGGACCCCCTCAATTCTGGAGAATGTGCAAGTGTTTGGGTCCAGGGTCGAGCTCCACAGGCACACAGGGCCCTTATATCCCTGATTGGCCAAATGGGTGTGTACTGTGCATACACAGACTGAGAAGTGCAGTGTAGCCAAGGATATGGGTCCCAGGTCAAGGTATCTGCCTAATCAGAAGGTCTAACCTATCAAATGGGCAGCAATCCCCTTTATGGCAAGGCTCAAGTTTACTTAACTGCCTTGCTAGAGAGGGTCCTGATGGCTGGTTGGAGGGTTATCTAATTAAGAGATGCCTGGGAGCCCTGGTTGCAGGAGCAGGGACTCTCCCTATATAGTTGAGAAGTAGGTGTTTGGATGCTTAGAAGAAAATGCACCAAACTTCCTTAATGCCTCCTACTGGTTGCCTCAGGAATGAAGGGGAAAACACATTATTCTGTTGGCTTACAACTGAACTGAAAGAAGACCCTATTCCACACATGGAATATGCTTTTTAAAATATATGGAGAATGCAAGAAAGCAGAGCATTTGGAGGCAGAAGGCTCTAGCAGAACATGACCTAAGAAATGTGAAGGAAGTTATAATGTGGGTGGGTCCAATAAAGAAGGCTTCTAGGAAGAGGGTTTAAAGAATTTTGGCTGGTGGGGAAAAGAGTTGGTAGTCTGGTTCCTGTCCAGAGAAGTTGACAGCTCACTTACCCAGGCTGAGGAGCCACACTGAGGTGTGGTGCTGACCCAATATTTATAGGCAGCTCTCAGCTCTCATGAGAAAACTGCTTGATGAGCCAGCAGTGAGCTAACCCTGACCTGAATTATCACTACCAGAATAGGGCTCGAGAGGGGCAGAAAATGCTCATAGAGCTCCTTTTGACTTTTCATGAAATGTCCAGCCCTGGACCTAGAGCTGGTTTGGGGGGAAGCTGGTCGGTTAGCTCACATCTCCTCCATCTCAACCCTCAGCCCTCCCTGGGCAAGCCAGTAATCTGCCTCTTCTGGGGCACTGATTGCTGTCCCCACTCCTTTTGAGGTTAGGCCTTCCAACTTGGGTGAACAAGTGGCTGGTGGAAGCTAAGGAACTCTCAGGTATCTGGCTCACTCTGACTCTCACATGTGGACAACCCCAGAAGATGGCTGAGCCTTCTTGTGCCTGCTTGGATCTGAGCTAAGTGTTCTTAGGATGGAGGGCAAGGGATTGGTGTGGGAGTTCTGGCTTAATAGGGGGTGTGTTGGTGTTGGAAGGCCCCTCAGAGGTGTTCAGACCCCTTATATTGCAAATGAAGAAACTGATGTCTGGAGATAGACCTGAGCAAGGCTATATAGTATGTTGGTGCAGAGCAGGAATTGGGCTCAAACATCTTTGTTTCTGGTTAAGGGAAATTCCAATTACACCTCTCTCAGGACTGCTGGGTATCTACAGGTCATCAGAATTACTCTTCCTAAACATGTTCCCAATGTGGGAGCCATGCTCCCAAAGAACTTACAACCTAGAAGACAACTATTTTTATGTAGCCTCTTGGTAGGCAGCATCTGTCCCTTCCCTGCCATGAAACTCCCCTGGATCCCCATCAACCGAGGGAGAAACATGAGCTGCTTAGCATGACACATATAGCCCTTTGGGAGGGGCCCATTTCACCTCCATCAGCCCTCTCCAGCCCTCACCTGGGGACATATGGGGCCCACCTGCCATTTGCCCTTCTGCCTCATGCACATCCAGCCTTTTGTCTTTAGTGCTGTCACCCTGGACTGCCCTTCCCCGCTACAGGGTGTGGTCCTACTCACCTTTGTGGCTCAATTCAAATGCCACCACATCCAGGAACCTGCTCTGTTCTTCCTAACTGCAAACAATCCCTTCCTTCCAGAAAAGTTCTTACAAACCACTTCTGGCTCTCAGTACTTTCTCTCCAGGAGTACAATTGTTTACATGTTTTGCCTTTGTCTGACAGTTGTCTATATATCCTCAACAGGCATTCTTATTCATTCTCATATCCTCTCAAGCACACAGCCCAGGGTTTGGCATATGGAAGAACTCACATTTGCTGAAGGATGTGTTCTATTGGCACCTGGGCCCTTGACCCAGGAAGTACATATGGTGGGCTTACTATTGGTGCTTTCCTTTACCCCTCCCTTCTTCCAAGCTCTCCCCTTCCATCAGAGATGAGGGTCTCCTCTTCCACCTCTACCAGCCCTTCTGTCCAGTTTTCATGAAGCCTTCTCTGACTGCCCCAGTCCCTCCTAACCATTCTGCCCTCTGAAAGCCCTAGGCAGTCCCTGTGTGTGCTGTACCTTGGCTCCAAGCTTGTCCTACCTCTCTTAATCTCTATTCCATGTGCCATGGCATTGTTCCTAACAGGAAGGGACAGCCTGGACTCAGCTTCAGTCAAGGGAAGCCAGTGAGGAAATGAACCAGTATTGCTGGATCTCCCAAAGTTTCAGGAAATCTGAATTCCATTTTTTTGTTGTTTTTTATCTAAATTCAATTTAGTTAACATACAATGTCTTGTTAGTTTCATGGGTAGAATTTGGTGATTCATCCATTGCGTATAACACCCAAGTTACAAGTGCCTTCCCTAATGCTCAACACACAATTACCCCGTGCCCCCACCTCCCCTCCAGCAAACCTTAGTTTATTTCCTAGAGTTAAGAGTCTCTTATGGTTTGTCTTCCTCTCTGTTTTTATCTTATTTCATCTTCCCTTCCCATATGTTTATCTGTTTTGTTTCTTAAATTCCACACATAAGTGAAATTGTATGGTATTTGTCTTTCTTTGATTGACTTATTTCGCTAGCATAATACCCTCTAGTTCCATCCATGTCTTTGCAATTGACAAATTCCATGGTTTTTGATGGCTGAGCAACATCTCATTATATATATACACCACATATTCTTTATCCATAAATCTGTCGATGGACATCTGGGCTCTTTCCATACTTCAGCTATTGTGGACATTGCTGTTACAAATATTGGGGTGCATGTGCTCCCAAATCACCAGATTTGTAGCTTTTGGATAAAAATTTAGTAGTGCTCAACACACACAAAACAGATAATCAGGTCAAAAAATGGGCAGAAGACATGAACGGACACTTCTCCAATGAAGACATACAAATGGCTATCAGACACATGAAAAAATGTTCATCATCACTAGCCATCAGGGAGATTCAAATTAAAACCACATTGAGATACCACCTTACACAAGTTAGAATGGCCAAAATTAGCAAGGCAGGAAACAACGTGTGTTGGAGAGGTTGTGGAGAAAGGGGAACCCTCTTACACTGTGGGTAGGAATGCAAGAACAGTGTGGAGATTCCTCAAGAAATTAAAAAATAGAGCTTCCCTACGATCCTGCAATTGCACTACTGGGTATTTACCCCATTTTTTCAGATGTAGTCAAAAGAAGGGCCATCTATACCACAATGTTTATAGCAGCAATGGTCACAGTTGCCAAACCTGGAAAGAACCAAGATGCCCTTCAACAGATGAATGGATAAAGAAGATATGGTCCATATACACAATGGATTATTATGCCTCCATCAGAAAGGATGAATACCCAACTTTTGTAGCAAACATGGACGGGACTGGAAGAGATTATGCTGAGTGAAATAAGTCAAGCAGAGAAAGTCAATTATCACATGGTTTCACTTATTTGTGGAGCATAAAAAATAACACAGAGGACATGGGGAGATGAAGAGGAGAAGGGAGTTGAGGGAAATTGGAGGGGGAGATGAACCGTGAGAGACTATGGACTCTGAAAAACAATCTGAGGGTTTTGAAGGGGAGGAGAATGGGAGGTTGGGGGAGCCAGGTGGTGGGTATTAAGGAGGGTACGTATTGCATGGAGCATTGGGTGTGGTGCAAAAAACAATGAGTTCTGTTACGCTGAAAATAAATTAAAAAAAAAAAAAAGACATAGGATTGACCTCCACTCTGCTTTTCCCTTTCCCTCTGCTCCTCCTTTGCCCCCTCCCCCTGTTCATGTGCTCATTTATTTCTGTCAAATAAATAAATTTTTAAAAAAATAAAATAAAATAAATATAGAGCTTAAAAAATGGAAATGAATTTTGTTCACCTCATATATTCATGAAAATATATCAAATGCATTGTAGGAGGTACTTTTGGAAAGGGAGAGGGGAAGTAAATGAAGATCTCAGATGGAGGGAATGTAAAAGAAGACAGGGACCTTGCACTGACCAAGGATGACAGTGTGCCTGGGCCTTAGAATTAAATTAACCTCTGCTCCTAAGAAACTGGAGAAAGAGCAGGAAAAGCAACAAATAATAACAAAATCAAAAGTCCATTTATCTTGTTTATAGGCACCAAGAAAAAAAATACTACATATCTGTATGTGAGTAAAGTTAATAAATACATGTGTTTATACAGTTTATATAGTCTCTCTGTTTAGGTTTAGATGTTTAGGTTGTCTACCTAACTAGCCAGCTACCTAGCTACTTAACTAGACAACCTAGCTGTTCATGCTACTGTTGGGGGTTAGTGACAACATGGAATTCAAATGATAATCCTCTTTAACTTGGACAGCCTCTTCAGGCTTGAAGATTACCTTCCACCATTCCCACAAATGGCATGTTTCCAAACCCTTACTGCAGCCTCCTCCGAACAATGGTGTACATCAATTTTACTGAGGAAATAATGATGTCTTCTAAGCATGGACTTTAAACTACAGAATGAAATGTATAGATTTCATCACAAAAGAGAATTTCTACATATATAAAATATTTTAAAACCTACCATGACTTAAAACTGGAAATACTTTCTTTTAAGGACTTAAGTCATAAGATTTAGTGGAATTTAATTATTTATCAGGGGGAAAGCAACCTATCATGACAATCAGAGTGGCATGGGCATGGAGTTAAGATTATTTTGAACCAAAAGAGAATGAATTTTATGTAAAATGTAATGATAATGTTATTTCATATCTTTATGACATTTTTAAAGCCAAACATCCATGATCTACACTCTCCTATTGATAAAAATTGCCTCATTTATCACCTTCATAAAAAAAAAAAAAAAAAAAAAACAAACTTCCTAAAGGAATAAATGAAACAAGATGGGATCAGGAAGGAGACAAACCATAAGAGACTTTTAATCTCACAAAACAAACTGAGGGTTGCTGGGGGTAGGGGGGTAGAGAAAGGGTGGTGGGGTTGTGGACATTGGGGAGGGTATGTGCTATGGTGACTGCTGTGAAGTGTGTAAACCTGGTGATTCACAGACCTGTACCCCTGGGGCTAATAATACCTTATATGTTAATAAAAAAATAAATAAACAAACAAATAAATAAAAATAAAAACAATAAACTTCCTAGATTTCTACTCTACTTAAAATTATTTAAGATTTACACTTCAGCAGAAAAAGAGTGTATATACGAGGACAGTAGTAGAATATTTCTGAAAAGAATTTCCATTGTAGCTTTTTTCTATGCTGCCCTTTTTAACACAGAGGATCTAGGAGACAAGACACTGAGAACCCAGAGTGATGCTTATTAGTTCTCACATGTTAGTCAATATGAAATCTTAAATACCCTCTTTCAGAGTGTAGAGAGGTCACTCACACTCCACAGAATAAAATGCTAAAGTATTAACTAGAGTAAAAACTATAACTCACCTTGAATAATATCACTTTAAAATATCTTTAAGGGCGCCTGGGTGGCTCAGTGGGTTAAGCTGCTGCCTTCGGCTCAGGTCATGATCTCAGGGTCCTGGGATCGAGGCCCGCATCGGGCTCTCTGCTCAGCAGGGAGCCTGCTTCCCTCTCTCTCTCTCTGCCTGCCTCTCTGCCTACTTGTGATCTCTGTCTGTCAAATAAATAAATAAAATCTTTAAAAAAAAAAATAAAAAAATAAAATAAAATAAAATATCTTTAAAATTTTGCAACTTGATACTATGCCAAAAATTTTGGGGGAATTAAAACAATGTCTGGATAAATATGTAAAGTCCAAGACATTAAGACAAAGCTACATATTCTTTAATCCTTAGATTATTGTCTTATTTTTACTATCTTCTTTCTTAAAAAGATATTAACCATGCCTTGTGTAATTTTAGTGAGATAATACACTAATACAGAGAATATATTTTATATAGTGAATATAGGCATTTGCTTAAGCATAAAAATAATTATTTTATCTCAAGTATCATAGTAAGACACATTTAAGTATGATTTATAATTACAGAATTCTGTTTTAAGAAGAGTTTCCTATTATTAATATTTGACAATAAGTTGTATGGGAAATTTTGCACCAGTGTGTCCATGGAGTAGTAAGTTTTAATGTAGTTGCAATAAAAATAATTTGCTAACATTGGAGTGTTACCAAGAGAGGCCTGATGCCTGTAGTAAGAAAACTAGCAAGGGGCCTTGACTCAGTGATCTAGGGACAATATTCCTTCTCATATGCATAACAATATACACACACATGCCTGGGATTCTTGCTTGAAGACTCCCATTGACCAGACCTGAAAGCCAGACCCTTGCTCAGATGATTCTTCTGTAGGTTGTCTTTCGACCACACTTTGAGAAACACTGCTTTAGAGTCTGACTCTCATCCTAACAGACTCAGAAAGCTGGACAATTTTTCAGTACATCAAGTATGGGTGTATCTGTCTGGAACAGACTCACGTGAACAGAAAGCAATATATAGTAGACCCTGGAACAATGCAGTTTGAAAGGAGCAGGTCCACTCATATGCAAACTCTTTTCAATACAGTCCAGTACTGTAAATGTATTTTTCTTCCTTTGATTTTCTTAATAACATACTCTTTTCTCTATCATACTTCATTGAAAGAACATAGTATATATTATACTAACATATAAAATATGTACTTTATTGACTACGTTATCAGTAAGGTTTTTGGTTAACAGTAGGGTATCAGCAGTTAAGTTTTTGGGGAGTCAAAAGTTACATGCAAATTTCGACAGCATGGGGAATCAGCACCCTTAATCACCATGTTGTTCAATTATATAACAAAATGCTAAAGTATTAACTAAAGTAAAAACTATAACTCATGCAAAGCAGTACACTTAGGTCACTAAGGGAGGCAATTATAATCAGAAAGTTGCCTACAAAATATAGACTCAAATCAAAATAATTTATAGGATTCAAATGAAGTGACATCAAGGTATAAAGAAATAAATTTTATTTCACAAAAAAATCTTGTTAATTATGCAGAATGGTTAACTATCTTCATTTTTAGAAGAAATATTAAGATATAGAAAGTTACAAAGAGCACAATACTCCTTCATATATCAATCACTCAGAATTAGCAAATGCTAGAACTTCAATATATCTCATTCTTAAATGCATGAATCCCTTGATACTTAAATTTACATAATTTGTATATAGGATAATTTGTATATAGGATATATGCATATATTGTCCCTTAGCTTATAAAACATTATAGATGAAGTACCTGTTAAAAACTGCTTAGGTCCTTCTTCTTTTATAGTGTATTGCAAGGCCTTCTCTTATGTCATGCATAAGCTGTCAGGAATGATGTTCACTTACATGAAAGTACTGAATGTCTGTTGTCATCCTGTCATTGTCAGCCATTTACTCACCATGCTGTTACATCTAAAATATATCCATCTACATCTAAAATGTATTCAGGGATGTTTAAGGGGGCTTCCTCAGTTTAGTAGCCAGAAGGCTATTTTACATTTATAGATACCAACAACAAATATAGGAGGGAAATATCATTAAAAATTACAATTTACCACTCATTTTAGAGGCATAAACAGTAAGGGTTAAGCAAAAAAAAATTTTCATACTTCAAAAAGAAGCTTACACTGCAACCACGAAGACAAGATTGATATCTAAGAGGATATAATTCTTAGATGGAGGCATAAAAACTTGCATATCTACTATGGCTCTAAAATAAAGCATAATAGCCTAAAATGGAGATCATTAAGAAAGGCTTTTGGGACGGGGGATTTTGACCTAAATCATAGCAGTCTGGCAGTAACTAGTGAAGAGGAAAAGAAAGATGATCTTAGTTGGGAATGATTCCACAGAAGTGGAATTGAGCAAGCCTTGTATAGACCATGTCACAAGAACACCTAGATTATGGCTCTTGACAATTACTGAGATTTTTTAAATGGGTGAGTTGATGGTCATATTTTAACAATAGGTCTTCTCAAAATGATTTTCACAGATTACTTTTCCTTTAATGGTGTTTTGAAAAACGCTGGCATTCTGTTGGATACTAATGTTATTTCTTTTCCCCTCCAAAATAATAACATAATTCTATTTGGGAACTCCTCTATATCCTATACCCAGACTCTATACCCCACTGGCCATTTACAGTGAGGATCTGCATACTGCAGTAGTTTCTATGGAGTTGAGTAGGAAAGAAACATCTTTACATTTGTTTGCTTTAGTGCCTAAAATATTTCAAAAGAGTAACAATATAAGGATTTGGCAACATTTGCAAGAGATAGTGGGAATGAGTACAGATTCTTGAACAATTTTGCAGCACGGTGAATATCCTTCAGAGGCAAGGGCCTCTGAAGAAATATGTGGAGTTAGGGAGGGAAAAGAGGCTGGTGTCAGGAAATAGGCAGGGTGGCAAAGGCCTTACAGCAGGTGTGAGGTAGTGAGGGTGAGACATGCATGGTGCAGAGGAAATAAGGAGCAGTGAAATCTGAGAGACAATGAGAAGAACATATTAAGGAACGAACAAAAGGGAGGGATAAAAACAGCTATGAGTTAGTAAAAGCTACTTACTAGTTTTTCTCTTCTTTGCTTTTAAAAGGCAGAAAAGACTTAAAGAAGTCAGTGGGGGCAAAAATGAAGTTCTAGGAGTGAGTATCTAGATGCTATGCAGAATAAAAGTAGAAGTAATGAATCCAAAGAAAATGCAATATTGTCAATGAGTAAATTAATCCAGAAAATGTCCTATAAGATTTAGGTCATCCATGGGATTCATATTCATATATCTGCACTATTTCTTTCTATATAAACCCACCTTATTAATATTACATATTGATATATACATATAAATATTATATAAGGGTCTTTTTGTTTTTAAATTGTACGTTTTGGAACTCAAAGCAGATTTTAATATTGAGTTCAGAGGATGTGTGAACTGAGGAATTTATATCTCCAATAAATATGGAAAACATAGACTAAGATTTATAATTTATGTATTAGTGTTCATAGTAGAAAAAGTAACATTGAGAATAACTTTTCTTGAAGCCTGTGATGTCACAAAATGAAGGAAAAAATGGCAATTCCTTCTCTATCCACTGCCAATACTGGCTTCCTGTCGAATGACAGTAAGAGAAGTCAGGCAATAGTAATATCAATCACAAGACTGATTTATTTTCTATTGCAACTTCAGTCTAGTGAAAGGTGTTATAATGGTAGCTTGAGATCTCTAAAGTAAAGTAGAACATGAGAAGCAATAATTTAAACTGTTCTACACAGAGGCCTCTATCTTGACCTAAAAATTGCTATGAGCATTTAATTATATGACTCCTCTTTTGTTTATACTAACACTATTTAACTAGAATTTTGTCTGTAGAGTGAAGGGTCCTTTATGTAATTTCAATCCATGCCTTCAATAGACAAAATGTTGAGAGAATTATCCTTCAGTTACAATAATGTTACACTAAACTATTATCATAAACTATTATGGCGCCAAGGGTATGTGAGGCATTTATGTAGATGAAACTCCAGACAATGGGTACAGCCCTTTATCACTTTAAGAGTACTTCCATATTATTATCTCATTTGATATTTAGCATTAACATTATGTTTAAAATTGTGAAAATTGATGGAGCGCTTTCTCATGACTGTGCCAAACACTGTTTCATGACACACTTTAAACTAGGATTTCGTTCATCTTAGATCTGTAGCACCTGTGTGTCTGTGAATTTATACATAACTATTTTTTTATTTCATTTTGTTAACAAAAAATATGAACTTATTCTGAATTATCTGAGTGATCATCATATAATTAAACACTAATAAATTTCCATTCCTACTTTGGTATTTGGATTTGCAATCACCTGTTATTTACCCAAGAGAAACCCTAAAATAATTACATTTAACATTAAATGAAGTCCTTCTCAAACTGGAGTTCAAAGGCTGAGCCATCTGAAGGTATATTCTTGGAATGCTGAAAACTTGTTATCCAAGTTTCAGTTTCAGAGAACAGAATCCACTGAAACTAGTTTAAGCAAAAAAAACCAATTTATTACAAAGAATTATTAAATGGTTTGCAGAATCAATTGAAGGTCAAAAGAAATATATTTCAGCAAGAACAATTCCCCAAGATGCTACAGATATAGAAGCCAAAGGAGCTGCTGCTGCTATACCATACAGGTGTTGCCCATGGGGTTGGTACCACAACTAGGGCTCTAGAACCATCCACCCTCAGCTACAATACACACCAGCACTATGTAATTCATCTTTGTTTGTCCATTAGACACAGTGTTTAGCTTGAGGAACATATTCAATGAATATTTACTGACGAGATGAACAGATACTCTTTCTTCTCTATTATAAACTCAAAGTTTATTTGTGCAAATGGCTAAAGGAATTAAAAGACTTAACTATGACCATGAAGGAAAACTGGAGAGCAATACTGTTAGATGTATTTTTGTAGACTACTGTATTATTTACTGTCATTAGTCACTAAGATAAAACAGAATACATAAAATTTTAGTGAGAGAAGAGTAGTTCATCATTTACAGTCAGCTGAACTGTCTAGGCAGTGGGAAAAATGGGGGCCAGCTTGCTTCACATTTCATTCACAGACCAAATGGTTTGGGAGCAAGATATTAAAGACAGCTAAGCCTTCTGCCTTGGTTAACATTCAGCTGGCATTGGGAAGGGTAAATGTGTTTATGGTTTAGGCCTAGAAATGCTGCACCTAATATTTATTTGCCTTACACAGACAGCATAGTCACATGGCTTCAGTGGACTATAGTGAAATCAGGGAATACAGTAGAGTTGTTTATTTCATCCACAGGAAGAATAGGAAGAGATGTTGGAAGAGAAACTATAACATCTGATTTATAAAAATCATTATGGTAAATTTTATAGTGAAGGTGGTTTTTGAGATATTCACAGAGCATAGACAAAAACATCTTATCCATCAATGTAATAATGATAGGACTTTAAATATCCACCAAGTTGGGTTTTAGTATTTCCTTGGATTGATCAATAGCAGCTTGTGAGATTTCTCTTTTCCCACATAATAGACCAAGGTTATTAGCACTGCCCTAAGCATCCAAACATTTTCCAAGGAGAGCAGGTCACAGTTGACATCTTTCCCCAAATGAGGTATTTTCTTGCTTCTAGGCATGGAATGCACACCTCTTCCACCAACTGTATTTCATGGGAGCGTCATTCAATTGACACTAATAATAAATTTTTATCCTTACGCATAGACCCCTTGAAAAAGAAGATTGATGTTGAATGTTAAGTGGATGTATGCAAAAAAAAAAAAAAAGTAGATGAGAATTACTAGCTGAAAGAAATGTAAAAGCATGTGAAAGATAAAAATGTTTAGAGAAAGGGCAAGACTCTGTAGCTGTCCTACATCTATGGCATTTGCTTCTTTGTACACATTTTTATTTTTCTGAATGCCCAAGTTCAGTACACTAATTTTTGACAATAGCTAGTTTTATATATTTTGAAAGATGTTATATGAATACATATTATAGGAAAAAGCAGAGGAATCAGAGACAACATTCCCACAACTAGAACATGAAAAAGAGGATCAAGTCTTCATCCTTAAGAATAATGGATTATAAGACTCCCTTTTTCATTAAGCCATAAGTTTTGTCTGTCCTCCTCTAATAGTAAAGAAAATTTAGAAAACCCATAGGCAAAAGATTAAGTTGCAAAAATTTAGCTTCATTTTGACCTCCCAGGATACCTAAATTTCTCCCATCAGCAGTTAAGACTTGGGGATATGATTCTTTTAACATAAATTCTGCTATTATAGTATCTTAAATTTATATTGGTGATGCATTTTATCTTTATAATATTTCATTTTTACAACCTGATTACACAAATATCTCTCCTTCATTTTATTTGTTTCTTAAACATGGTAACACTTCTTATTTTATCTTTTCACAAATAAGCTATCGAATAAATATATCCTGTTGGTGTTGGTTAGGTAAATATTCATCCATTCATTCATATGGTCAGAAAAATAAAGCATTATTAGTGGACCTATGATTTTTCAAAAGCATTCTTCGTAATTGTTTTCCCTAAATTTGCTTACAGTTGCATATTTCCCTTCAATCAGCATTATTATCATGTCAGATACAAGAACCATTGGCTTTTTTCATCACTGGCACAGTTAAATTCCAAATTAAGTTGTCAGTAGATGATTAACACAAGGGATTCTGCTGACTAGAGAGGCTTTCCCCAGAAGGAATTTGGTATTCCCTTGGGATTCTTCAAGATCTCAATGTGCATATAACATTACACATTAACATTATAATTGAAACAACTATTACTCATTCAGTCTTTCTATATCCTTTGCTATTGTCCAATGTTCTAAGGTAGAAAAGTGATGGAAGACTGATAAGGAGTCTGCATTTATGGACTTTTAGTTCTCACAGACAATAAGTATATAATAAAACAAGTGAAATAAAGCAGAGAGTGGTATGTGCATAGAGGGGAAAAAAAATCAGGAAAATGTGATCAAGACTGACTGTGATAATGTATAACATTACACAGAGGAGTCAGAAAAGATCTCTCGTGAGGTGACATTTGCGCTAGGCTCTGAATGACAAAGTTGTCAGCCATGTGAAAATTGGAGGAAGGGCTCTCCAGGGAGATGCCAGTGTAGAGGCCACAGTAACAGAATGAGTTGGGTGTATTTGCAGAGAGAGAAAGGGAGTGTGGCTAAAGCCTGGAATGAGGGGAGAAGACTGGGACAGGAGACTGGAAAGGAAGCCAGCCCTCTCTTTGGTAATGATTCCTTCATCTCTTGTGCTAGTCTGGAGGCCTCCAGAGAGAAGGCAGCTATTTCCACCTACTCATGTCAGAATATTCTTAATGAATCTACAACGAGGTACTTTAATTTTTATGAATTTTTCCAATTTTCCCTAAATATGGCCATAATATCTATTCACTGTGGAAATTTTAAGGAATAGAAGTATTAGAAACTAAAAATATACCTTAAATCCCAAACATTCAAGTAAGTACTATTTTCCTAAGTATTTAGGGCAGTGGATCAACAAACTCTTTCTCTAAAGGCCTAAATAGTAAACATTTTAGACTCTGTGGGTTGCATGATCTCTGTAGTGACCTCAGCTCTTCAGCTAAATCTGAAATCCGTCAAAAACAAATGTAAATGAAGGTTCATGACTGTGTTTCCAAAAAAATTTTATTTATGGACACTGAAATTTGAATTGTAGATAATTTTCACTATCGTCAAATATTATTCAACCATTTAATTATATTCAAGACCATTCTTAGCTGGTTGGTTGTATATAAAAACAGGTAGCCAAGCCAGATTTGACAGGACCATATTGAGCTGACCCTTGACTTAGACATATAGGTATGTAGATAGAGCTATATCCATTTATAGACATATAAGTGCTGTTGTAAACAATTAAACAAATGAGAACAACACCATATAGCTGTTTTAGAAAATGTTATCTCACTAATTTCCTCATTCTATGGCAGGTGAAAGGAAAATCTGACGTGTGATTAGACACGTGAACATATATATATGTCAAAAGGACAAATGAAGAATGAGGAATGTACAAAAACATTGCTTTTTTATGCACACAACCAACTGAGAAGATTTTGATTGCTTATCCACAAAGGCGGTAGGAAAGGAAAGAATAACAGCAACAAGAAACAGTCTTTACAAAAAATAGCTAGAAACTTGGAAAAGCATAGGATTGAGGGTGTTTATTTGCATGCCCAGCTACCCCTCTGTAACAAAGTCAGTAAAAATGTGACAGAGTTGATAGGATTAGTGTGTAAGGAGGAATTTAGCTGGTAAAATATGAAAGAAGTTCCCTATCATGAAGAAATTATAGGAAGAAAGAAATTCTTCCTATCATGGATAGGAAGAAAGAAGAAATAAGTTCTTCCTATCATGCTATAAATGTTATTTGGCAGAAGTGTGATTTGGAAAGAGGCCAGAAAGGAAGTTTCTTGAGATAACAAAGGATATCACTAAAGCACATACTAATTATCAGTGCCCAGTTATTTTTAGGGGACATTTCCCCTGGAAGGTCTGCTCCCTTCTAGATATATCTGGCAGTCAGAAGGGAAACAAAGAGAGCAATCCAGCCTTTGGGAGGTTCCCATTCTTACATTTTTTAGATCATGTACATTCTCTTATGTTGCTAGGTTGTTATCTGAATATATAATTTTTAATATCATTCATTCTTTTGTTAGTTCATTTATTCAACAAGCACTGATTTAGCACTATACCATGACAAATATTGTGCTACATATCTTGGAACTGTGTCTGTGACTAATAATAATAATATAAAATTATATAGTAATATATATTATATATAATAACATATAATTACATATAATTATATATAATAATTAGTAAGAACTATTATTATAGTAGACTTCCTAGCAAACTTTACAGAGTACTCAACTATGAGTCAGGCTGGAAATTTTTCTAAGCATTTGATTATGAGAAACACAAAATGACAAGACAGTATAATAACACCCCTGATTTATGGGTGAGTACATGAGGCATAGAGAGGGGGGTAACTCTCCTAAGTCAGTAAGTCAGTAAATGTCATGGCTTTAGTCTGTACCTCTAGCCGCCATGTTGAAGACGCCTCTGAGATAAGTGTGTGCTCTCAGAAAACTTAGATACTGGCATAAGGAACAAAGTAATTATAATAAAACATGGCAAAAGCTACACTGGGATGTATTTAAGGTGTTATGAGAATACGTAAGAGGACTCACTAACCCGAGGAATGAGAACAGAAAAGACCCAACTAAACTGAAGCCTGATGCATAAAATGTAATGACTGGATGTTGGGATGAGAGGTCAAAATGTTCCAGGAAGAGGAAACAGCATGAAGGCCTTAAGGTAAGGGAGAATAAGATTTGAGGCATGACATAAATTTCACTGGACCTGAAGGGGAGACATGATGACGATGAGCCCTAAGATTAAAAATAACAAAGTCCAGATGCTAAAGCTGCAGACCCTGTTCTTCTCTTATACAGGTCTGTCCAAAGAGGTAATGTCTGACTCACTTTCCAAAGCCCCAGTTGTAGTAAAAGGTGCATGAGTAGACAAACCATAAGTGACTCGTAATCTTACAAAACAAACTGAGGGTTGCTGGCGGGGGGGGGTTGGGAGAGGGGAGTGGGGTTATGGACATTGGGGATGGTATGTGCTAAGGTGAGTGCTGTGAAGTGTGTAAACCTGGCGATTCACAGACCTGTATCCCTGGGGATAAAAATATATTATATGTTTATAAAAAATAAAAATTAAAAAAAAAAAGTGCATGAGTATCTGAATGGCCTAAAACCTTTCAGGCAGAACCATTCCAGTCAGATTTCATGGGAAACCTGCTTCTCTTCCTCAGTCCTTTGCCTTTTTTTATAATCAATAGCAGATAATCTTTCCTTTGAAAAAAGTTTATAAAGGTTTTTGTAGGATAGTTTTACAGCTAAAAGAATTAATCTATAATGGTAAACAGAGGATGAGTTGCTAGAACAGGAAGAACTTCTAGGAGGATTGATTAAGAGAGTGAAGGTTGGATGGTCCTTTTAAGATGTCAGAGAGTAAGTGAAAAAGTTAAAAGTGATATGAAGAAAGATTTTAAAAGGTGCTGAGTAAAGATAAGGCTTTCAAGAAGAAAGTCAATAGTCTATAAGACTGCAAAAACATTTGATGGAGAAAGCAAGAACAGAAGAGCAAAGGAGAGAAAATAGGTTAAAGCTAACTTAGCAAAAATCTAAATACAAGTGAGAGAGTCTGTCTATACCATCAAGGTAGAAAGTATAAAGAAAATGTCACACAGGAAACATGGAATTTCTAAAGGAGAGGAAATTAGGATTGATTTTTAACATATTAAAAATGGTCAATAACATGGTACAGAAAGAGAAATGAAAAATCAAGAAGATGTTCTTTAAGAAAGAAAATGATACATAAATAAAAAATGTCACATAAAACAGAAGCAATATGTACCAATGTCAAGGAATTAATCAAGAGTTAAGAATTATTCTATGGCAAATATATGAACTCAAAAATTGCACAGAGTTGGGGGCGCCTGGGTGGCTCAGTGGGTTAAGCCTCTGCCTTCAGCTCAGGTCATGATCCCAGGGTCCTGGGATCAAGCCCAGCATAGGCTGCCTGCCTCTCTGCCTACTTGTGGTCTCTTTCCCTCTGTCAAATAAATAAATTCTTTTTTAAAAAATTGCACAGAATGATTAAGTTAAGTTAGAGTTTGATGTTTCTCTTGGGTTTGATATTTGATAGTTCTCTGCTGAGTCTTTCAGCTCTTAAAACAAGAGGAATTCTAAAAAGCTTTTGGATTAAAGGTGTATGAATAGAAGGTCAAAAAGTCAGCACAAGAAAAACTACCAATAATAATTACAAGGGATAGAAGAAAAGCATTAAAACCCAGAGACCAGGACCAAAACTGAATACTGATCACAAACTTACATAGACATCTCACTGCAAAAGCTGGCAAGCTTAGCAGAAGGCATGACACACAGGGCAAATGATATGTCAGAGATCCAAAAATAGCTGATTGTGAAATTCAGAGGAAATCTGAAACAGGTCAAAATTGAGAGGTGGAAAAATTATTAGTTCATTTATTCAAAAATATGGATTTGCTGTTTAATTACAGTAATTCTTTCTTTAAATCTGGATCCAAAATAGTGTTTCCCAGATAAGCTGCTAAAATAAGTGAGGATGTTAGATATCAAAGTGACCCATGCTCTAATGCTCAGTGGGTGGGGAAGAAATAATGTGACAAGGAGCATGAGGCAAGTGTACCCTCACAGTCCTTTATTTTAGTGTGTGCTCTGTAGACCCTCTCAAAAGAAAATAAATAACAAATTGGAAAGACAAATGGGAATGTCATAAAAAAGAGATGCTATTGGAGGTAGTTAATAAACCTAGATGCCTTATGCAGATAACATCATTTGACACTAGAAGACAAACCAAAGATGAGATTTAAAATTTATAAAGGTTTCTCCAGGAAGCGATAACAAGAGGAACAGTGCTATAAAATGTGACAGAAAAAAGTGATATTGAAAACCTCAAAGTGCAGGCCAGGCCACTGGCAATGCTTGACTTGCTTTGGAGAGGAGGAAGACTCAGAATGGCATTTCATGCAGTGAAAATAAGAGAACAGAAGATGAAAATAACCAGAGGGGATTTGAACATTATTGGGAAGCAGGATATATAATTAAGCATTGCCAAGTGCCAATCCATGTTTGCACATGACAACTCCCACCACTGCATGCAGCTCCTTCATTAAGGAATCATATGAAAGTCCTCATGACACAACAGGGGCAAGAAAACTTAGTGGGAAGGTTCATATTTCTCCTGAGAGGGTGATCAATGTCAAGGCATTTCATCAATCAGTGTTTTCGTCTTTCAAGTACATGAAGGCAGAAGGCGGCAAAAACTGGGCCAGGTGATGATGCACAGCAGGGTGGAAAAGCACCCACTTTAGCAGGCATAGAGCCCCTCTGAAATCAGGCTCTACCATCTCAGCTGCAGGGCTGAGCCATGACCACCCCACTGGAGTCTCTGTTTTCTTATGTCTACATCCTAAAGTGACAGTGAGAATTAGGGTGATAGATCCAAAGTGCTCAATACATCTGTAAACTTTAGTAGAGGTAGAATTTTTAAATCTAAAGACTCATAAGGGGGGATGGGAAGACAACATTGAAATAATAAAACAAAATTGAAGAATTTAAACTTGAAAGGTTTAGATATATTCTAGACAGCTACTAGAGATCACTGTGATATGGAGTGTTTCACAAAATGCAAACACACAGAAAGCACCTCCCAAGCATGAGAAATGTGAGGAGACAACAGACAACAGGGAGCTTCTGAAGACACTCCTCTACAGTCTGTGGGTTGGGGGATGATTCAACTGCAATCACAGCGTTGGGACATCATTCAAAAAGAATAGCACAGAGAGCAAACACAGGTGGGAAATGCTCTCCAAGATCTGGCAGAAAGGGTAAAGCATCATTCATTCATTCATTCATTCATCCATTCATTCATTCCCTCACAGGTTTGACAAGTATTTACTGTGCTAGGCATAGTGAAATAGTTAAAAAAAAAAAAAAAACTGAACAGAAAAAGAAAACACATAGAAAAAAAGATGAAGAGCACCACACACATTTTCTTTTATTAATTTAATTAGGATATGCCAGATGGTGATCATAGGAGGGTAAGAATCTATATCCAGAAATTTAAGGGGCCCCTGGCTGGTTCTGTTGGTATAGCATGTAACTCTTGATCTCAGGGTCTCTCAGTTCAAGGCCTACACTGGGTATAAAGTTTACTTTTAAAAAGAAAAGGTATTCATGCCTTCATAGAAAAAAGAAGAAATTTAGAGCACTACATATATTACATAGCCTCATGTGAAATTCCTGGTCTGATTTTCATAAACTCGAGAGAAGGTTTTAGTTGGTCTGACTCAACCCGCCAGTCGCACTTGGGGAATAAGGAAGGAGGCATGCTTCACAGAGGTTTTTTTTATTTGCCTTTGAGCTAGTTTGAGCATCCACAGTTCATAGCCTTGATGGAAGAGGAGGAGCAGAGATGTATGAATTTAACAAAGGTTAGCACTCCTTCTGAACAATGTCTAAGAGGCCAGCTAGTTATGAATGATGCATAAATAAACCATAAGTTATTCACTTCATTTTTGATGTAAAAGATCTTTGAAAGATATAAACCATAAAAATTTTAAGAGAATATTATTTGCTATTGGTCTATGAACTACACAAGGGCTGGGACTTTTTCATATTTATCTATACCTATAGAGCTAGCACCCAGTACAGTGCCCTGCACAGAAATGGCATTTAGTATTTGTGGAACTTAATTAAGGACCTGTTAGTCTTTCAGTGACCCTGTTTACTTATGCCTTTACCAATCGCTTTGTAAATGTATTTTACAGATAGGCTTAGACTAATAAGTTAAATCCAAGAGTCTTCATCCAGACATATTAAAAGCTAACAAGAGGAGGCTGAAGTTATATTGTCTCCAGTTTTTCTCAAATAGAAACATTAAGAAATATTTCTCAAAATTAAAAAATAAAATAGACAAATTAGTGACTTGTCAGTCAGGCAGCATAGTTGAGTTAATCCAGTAAGTACCTCTTTAAGGATTTTTTCCCAGTACAGCAAAACTAAACAAATAAAATAAAGTAAAATAAACCAAGTATTACTGCATTTAAGAAATACTTATAATGTTAAAATGACAAACAGTTTCTGTTGTTATAATGTTGCTATCACTTATCAAGTGATAAATAAGTTAGAAATAGATCACAATATTATCCATTTTTTTTTTAAAGAATACATTAAAAAAGATTGCCAAGATACTGAGCTTTTATCATTTCTAACACTTGTTCTCCTGGTTACTTTTGTTCTGTCTACCCTACAGGACAAGGTTTGTTGCTATAGTTGAATCCAGTTTTCATTTTTAGTGTTGTTGCATGCTGCTGAGATGCACAAAAGGCTAAACAACACTGTGTCTTCAGGCAAAATTCATGTCAGGGTGCAACTGAAGCTTAATTCCCAGAGTAATTTTTAAAAGTCTAACTGGAATAAAAATTTCTAAGTTTATGCCCAGTTTTTTTTCAGGCAAAAATATTTTCTCACTTATCTGTGTTATGGGGTAAAGAATTCGCCTTTCCACCCTTATGTATTATTTCTATATGATATATCATATGCAATGCTGACTGCATATTGAAATTTTGCCTGGTAAGAGTGAATACTTAATGGATCTCATCATCATAAAGACTTTAACTTTGATCATGGGTTTAACAAACTTGAATAAATTCAGTTGACATAGTCAAAGAATATGTAGCCTAAAGAATGGACTCAGACAAGTAAAATGCAATAGTTATTGCTGGGAAGTACAATCTTTAGGGAAGAAAGGAAAAATGTTACTATATATATAAACAACTTAGATAAATACATATAGTGACATAAATATATACATATATTTAGGTATTTAATTCAGTGATATAAATATATATGCCTATAAATAGCTATATATAGAATTCAGATCAAAGGTGTTTTTCTATACTTTCAAAACTTTCTTTACTAAGTTTATTTTTTTTGTTTCAGAAAAACAGTAATATATGTTGAAAAAAATACAGTTTGAAAACTGGCATAATCAGGGTCTAAGGTGCTTTGGAGACAAACTCCCCAGTATTGAAGAAAGAGGTAAAAGGCTTGGCAATAGGATTAGCAAATGGTGTATGGACAAAGAAGAAAGCAAAACAGTGAGTAATGATAAATCGGGTTTTAGCTGACATATTACTTTCTTTAATTCACTTCTCCATGCCTTTCTGTATTCCATCCTACCATTAGAAAATATTCATGTGGGAGGAGACAAGATGGCGGGGAAGTAGGAGGAGGCGTCGTTTCAACCTGTACCCTAAAGGGAGCTGATTACCTACCAAAGAACTCTGATTACCCATGATATCAGGCTGAGGTTAGAATTATACACTTCTGGATCTCTACGGGGGCAGAAGATGCCAGTGGGCAGGTAAAGCAGAGTGGGAACATCCGCGTGATATCGGAAGATAAACAAAAGGGGGAGGGAGCCACCAGAAGCGACCCATTGGAAAGCAATACCCCAATACGAGAGTGCCCTGTGACTGGGCACCAGCATTAACTTGGAGTCTGGTTGAAAGCACTCAAAAAGAGCAAAGGATAGTGGGGGGAAATTGTGGGAATTGAGGTGGTTAGGGACAGGGGCTTACGTCCCCTGGCACTGGGCCAGAGAGAGTGTGGTGAAAAAACCAGGTCTTGGTCCCTGAGCCATGAACGCATCTGAGAACATGTGGGGTGCAGCTCCCGTGAGGGGCTGGTAGCTTTGCCATCCTGCTGAACCACAACCTTTTTACAGTCCCCACGTGTGTGCTGCACCTCACTACCAGAGTCTGAGTCACGCCCAACACCCTCCCCTGAGAGAGGCTTGTGTAGGCACCAGCCGGGTACTCTCAAACCTGGAAAGTCTAGGCACTCCCAGCCTGGGCCAATAGGAAAATCTCAGTGTCCTATCATTGCTTGGGCACTGATGGTCTGGAGCTGCCCAGACAGCCACCGCTGTTGAGGTTTTGGGTACAAGAAGGTATTCCTGCTAACAATTATCCAGGCAATAGCTAGGATGGAGAAAGCCATGGAGGACCAAATGGAAAGATAAGGGCCGAACCGCAAATGACCAGGGAAGATGTTCACAATGTTAGGGCTGAGCTGAAAGCTACCAGGGAAGAGGTTCACAAAGCTCTCAATGAGAAAGAAAGTTTCTCAATGAGAAAGAAAGAAGTTTAGAAGATGTAGTAGAACAAGTTCTCCATGAAAATTTTCCTAATCTTCTGAAAGGAACCAGCATTCATGTACTAGAGGCAGAACGGTCTCCCCCCAAGATTATAGATTCTCAAAAGTCCTCAAGACACCTGATAGTAAGAATGAGGAATTATAACTGTAGACAGTCTCTCTTGAAGGCAGCTTGGAAAAAGAAGCTCCTTACGTACAGAGGAAAGCCCATAAGAATAATGTTAGACCTGTCCAGAGATATCTGGCAAGCCAGAAAGGGCTGGCAAGATATATTCAGGGCACTAAATGAGAAGAAAATGCAGCCAATAATACTTTATCAAGCATTCAAAATGACATTCAAAATGGATGGAGAGATAAAGAGCTTCCAAGACCGGCAAGGTTTAAAAGAGTTTGTGACCACCAAGCTGACACCGCAGGAAATATTAAGGCAGCAGTTCTATAAAAGAGGAAAAATCCTAAGAATATCATGGAACAGAAATATATGGAGACAATCTATAGAAACAAAGACATCACAGGTAACACGACATCAGTAAAAACGTTTCTCTCAATAATCACTCTCACTGGGAGGAGTCAAGATGCGGAGAAGTAGCAGGCTGAGACTACTTCAGCTAGCAGGAGATCAGCTAGATAGCTTATCTAAAGATTGCAAACACCTGCAAATCCATCAGCAGATTGAAGAGAAGAAGAAAAGCAATTCTGAAAACAGAAAAACAACCACTTTCTGAAAGGTAAAGGACTGGCGGAGAAGTGAATCCAAAGCGACGGGAAGATAGAACCCAGGGGGGAGGGGCCGGCTCCCAGCAAGCAGCGGAGCAATGGAGCACAAAATCAGGACTTTTAAAAGTCTGTTCCACTGAGGGACATCGCTCCAGATGCTAAATCAGGGCGAAGCCCATGCAGGGTCAGCAAGGCCTCAGGTCCCGCAGGGTCACAGAAGGATCGGGGGTGTCTGAGTGTCCCAGAGCTTACGGGAACTGGAAGGGGAAAACCCACTACAGAGACAGAGCCGACAGTAAGCTCACAGCTCGGTGTTACCTTGAACCAGCCACAGGCTCGGTGAGCTCGGAGCGCGGCCGGAGGTCAGGCAGACGAGAGTAACTGGGTGCTGTTCTCTGAGGGGGCACTGAGGAGTGGGGCCCCGGGCTCTTGGCTCCTCCAGGCCGGAGACCAGGAGGCCGCCATTTGTATTCCCGTCCTCCGGAACTCTACAGAAAGCGCTCAGGGAACAAAAGCTCCTGAAAGCAAACCCGAGAGGATTACTCACCCCGGCCCCTGGTAAGGGCGGTGCAAATCCACCTGGGGCAAAGACACTTGAGAATCACTACAATAGGCCCCTCCCCCAGAAGATCAACAAGAAATCCAGCCAAGACCAAGTTCACCTACCAAGGCGTGCAGTTTCAATACCAAGGAGAGCAGCAGAATTCCAGAGGAGGAGAAAGCAAAGCACGGAACTCATGACTTTCTCCCTGTGATTTTCTTTAGTCTTGAAGTTAATTTAATTTTTTTTTTTTCATTTTCTTTTCCTCGCCTTCTGGTAAAATTTTTTTAACTTTTACCCTTTTCTTTTTTAACGTTTTTTAACTAGTTTATCTAATATATATATTTTTTCTTTTTTATATTTTTCTTTAATCATTTTCTTTTTTTAAATTCTTTTCTTTTCTTTTTTTTTTTCTTTCTTCCTTTTTGAACCTCTTTTTATCCCCTCTCTCCCCCCTCAGGATTTGGGATCTCTTCTGATTTGGTTAAAGCATATTTTCCTGGGGTTGTTGCCACCCTTTTAGTATTTTACTTGCTCTTTCATATACTCTTATCTGGACAAAATGACTAGACGGAAAAATTCAACACACAAAAAAGAACAAGAGGCAGTACCAAAGGCTAGGGACCTAATCAATACAGACATTGGTAATATGTCAGATCTAGAGGTCAGAATGACAATTCTCAAGGTTCTAGCCGGGCTCGAAAAAGGCATGGAAGATATTAGAGAAACCCTCTCGGGAGATATAAAAGCCCTTTCTGAAGAAATAAAAGAACTAAAATCTAACCAAGTTGAAATCAAAAAAGCTATTAATAAGATGCAATCAAAAATGGAGGCTCTCACTGCTAGGATAAACGAGACAGAAGAAAGAATTAGTGATATAGAAGACCAAATGACAGAGAATAAAGAAGCTGAGCAAAAGAGGGACAAACAGCTACTGGAGCACGAGGGGAGAATTTGAGAGCTAAGTGACACCATAAGAAGAAACAACATTAGAATAATTGGGATTCCAGAAGAAGAAGAAAGAGAGAGGGGAGCACAAGGTATACTGGAGAGAATTATTGGGGAGAATTTCCCCAATATGGCAAAGGGAATGAACATCAAAATTCAGGAGGTTCAGAGAACGCCTCTCAAAGTAAAAAGAATGGGTCCACACCCCGTCACCTAAGTAAAATTTACAAGTCTCAGTGACAAAGAGAAAATCCTGAAAGCAGCCCAGGAAAAGAAGTCTGTAACATACAATGGTAAAAATATTAGATTGGCAGCTGACTTATCCACAGAGAACTGGCAGGCCAGAAAGAGCTGGCATGATACTTTCAGAGCACTAAACGAGAAAAACATGCAGCCAAGAATACTATATACAGCTAGGCTATGATTGAAAATAGAAGGAGAGATTAAAAGCTACCAGGACAAACAAAAACTGAAAGAATTTGCAAACACCAAACCAGCTCTACAGGAAATATTGAAAGGGGTCTTCTAAGCAAAGAGAGAGCCTACAAGTGGTAGATCAGAAAGGAACAGAGACCATATACAGTAACAGTCACCTTACAGGCAATACAATGGCACTAAATTCATATCTCTCAATAGTTACCCTGAATGTTAATGGGCTAAATGCCCCTGTCAAAAGACACAGGGTATCAGATTGGATAAAAAAACAAAACCCATCTATATGTTGCCTCCAAGAAACTCATTTTAAGACCGAAGACACCTCTAGATTGAAAGTGAGGGGGTGGAAAAGAATTTACCATGCTAATGGACATCAGAAGAAAGCAGGAGTGGCAATCCTTATATCAGATCAATTAGATGTTAAGCCAAAGACTATAATAAGAGATGAGGAAGGACACTATATCATATTCAAAGGGTCTGTCCAACAAGAAGATCTAACAATTTTAAATATCGATGTTCCCAACGTGGGAGCAGCCAACTATATAAACTAATTAATAACAAAATCAAAGAAACACATAAACAATAATACAATAATAGTAGGGGACTTTCACACTCCCCTCACTGCAATGGACAGATCATCCAAGCAAAAGATCAGCAAGGAAATAAAGGCCTTAAACAACACACTGGACCAGATGGACATCACTGATATATTCAAAACATTTCATCCCAAAGCAACAGAATACACATTCTTCTCTAGTGCACATGGAACATTCTCCAGAATAGATCATATCCTTGGTCCTAAATCAGGACTCAACCGGTATCAAAAGATTGATACATTAAAAGGATTCTTCACCACGACCAAGTGGGATTTATTCCACGGCTTCAAGGTTGGTTCAACATCTGCAAATCAATCAATGTGATACAACACATCATTCCCTGCATATTTTCAGACCACAATGCTCTAAAGCTAGAACTCAATCACAAAAGGAAGTTTGGAAAGAACCCAAATTCATGGAGACTAAACAGCATCCTTTTAAAGAATGAATGGGTCAACCGGGAAATTAAAGAAAAATTGAAAAAAATCATGGAAACAAATGATAATGAAAATGCAACGATTCAAAATCTGTGGGAAACAACAAAGGCAGTCCTGAGAGGAAAATATATAGCGGTACAAGCCATTCTTTTTTTTTTTTTTAAATAAACATATATTTTTATCCCCAGGGGTACAGGTCTGTGAATCACCAGGTTTACACACTTCACAGCACTCACCAAAGCACATACCCTCCCCAATGTCCATAATCCCACCCCCTTCTCCCAAACCCCCTCCCCCCAGCAACCCTCTGGAAAGAACCTAGATGTCCGTCAACAGATGAAAGGATCAAGAAGATGTGGTATATATACACAACGGAATACTATGCAGCCATCAAAAGAAATGAAATCTTGCCATTTGCGACAACATGGATGGTACAAGCCTTTCTTAAGAAATAAGAAAGGTCTCAGGTACACAACCTAACCCTACACCTAAAGGAGCTAGAGAAAGAACAAGAAAGAAACCCGAAGCCCAGCAGGAGAAGAGAAATCATAAAGATCAGAGCAGAAATCAATGAAATAGAAACCAAAAAAACAATACAACAAATCAATGAAACTAGGAGCTGGTTCTTTGAAAGAATTAATAAAATTGATAAACCCGTGGCCCAACTTATCAAAAAGAAAAGAAAGGACCCAAATAAATAAAATCATGAATGAAAGAGGAGAGATCACAACTAACAGCAAAGAAATACAAACTATTATAAGAACATACTATGAGCAACTCTACACCAACAAATTTGACAATCTGGAAGAAATGAATGCATTCCTAGAAACATATAAACTACCACAACTGAACCAGGAAGAAATAGAAAGCCTGAACAGACCCATAACCAGTAAGGAGATTGAAACAGTCATTAAAAATCTCCAAACAAACAAAAGCCCAGGGCCAGAGGGCTTCCTGGGGGAATTCTACCAAACATTTAAAGAAGAATTAATTCCTATTCTCCAGAAACTGTTCCAAAAAATAGAAATGGAAGGAAAACTTCCAAACCCATTCTATGAGGCCAGCATCACCTTGATCCCAAAACCAGACAAGGATCCCATCAAAAAAGAGAGCTATAGACCAATATCCTTGATGAACACAGATGCGAAAATTCTCACCAACATACTAGCCAATAGGATTCAACAGTACATTAAAAGGATTCTTCACCACGACCAAGTGGGATTTATTCCACGGCTTCAAGGTTGGTTCAACATCTGCAAATCAGTCAATGTGATACAACACATCAATAAAAGAAAGAACAAGAACCATATGATACTCTCAATAGATGCTGAAAAAGCATTTGACAAAGTACAGCATCCCTTCCTGATCAAAACTCTTTAAAGTGTAGGGATAGAGGGCACATACCTCAAAATCATCAAAGCCATCTATGAAAAACCCACCGCAAATATCATTCTCAATGGAGAAAAACTGAAAGCTTTTCTGCTAAGTTTAGGAACACGACAGGAATGTCCATTATCACCACTGCTATTCAACATAGTACTAGAGGTTCTAGCCTCAGCAATAAGACAACAAAAGGAAATTAAAGGCATCCAAATCGGCAAAGAAGAAGTCAAATTATCACTCTTCGCAGATGATATGATATTATATGTTGAAAACCCAAAAGACTCCACTCCAAAACTGCTAGAACTTTTACAGGAATTCACTAAAGTGTCAGGATATAAAATCAGTTGCACTTCTCTACACACACAACAAGACAGAAGAAAGAGAAATTAAGGAGTCCATCCCATTTACAATTGCACCCAAAACCATAAGATACCTAGGAATAAACCTAACCAAGGAGGCACAGAATCTATACTCAGAAAACTATAAAGTACTCATGAAAGAAATTGATGAAGACACAAAGAAATGGAAAAATGTTCCATGCTCCTGGATTGGAAGAATAAATATTGTGAAAATGTCTATGCTACCTAAAGCAATCTACAAATTTAGTGCAACTCCTATCAAAGTAACATCCGTCTTTTTCAAAGAAAAGGAACAAATAATTCTAAAATTTATATGGAACCAGAAAAGACCTCGAATAGCCAAAGGGATATTGAAAAAGAAAGCCAAAGTTGGTGGCATCACAATTCCAGACTTCAAGCTCTATTACAAAGCTGTCATCATCAAGACAGCATGGTACTGGCACAAAAACAGACACATAGATCAATGGAACAGAATAGAGAGCCCAGAAATAGACCCTCATCTCTACGGTCAACTAATCTTCGACAAAGCAGGAAAGAATGTCCAATGGAAAAAAGACAGCCTCTTCAATAAATGGTGCTGGGAAAATTGGACAGCCACATGCAGAAAAATGAAATTAGACCATTTCCTTACACCACACACGAAAATAGACTCAAAATGGATGAAGGACCTCAATGTGGGAAAGGAATCCATCAAAATTCTTGGGGAGAACACAGGCAGCAACCTCTTCGACCTCAGCCGCAGCAACATCTTCCTAGGAACATCGCCAAAGGCAAGGGAAGCAAGGGCAAAAATGAACGATTGGGATTTCATCAAGATCAAAACCTTTTGCACAGCAAAGGAAACAGTGAACAAAATCAAAAGAAGATATTTGCAAACGACATATCAGATAAAGGACTAGTGTCCAAAATCTATAAAGAAATTAGCAAACTCAACACTCAAAGAACAAATAATCCAATCAAGAAATGGGCAGAGGACATGAACAGACATTTATGCAAAGAAGACATCCAGATGGACAACAGACACATGAAAAAGTGCTCCACATAAATCGGCATCAGGGAATTACAAATCAAAACCACAATGAGGTATCACCTCACACCAGTCAGAATGGCTAAAATCAACAAGTCAGGAAATGACAGATGCTGGCGAGGATGCAGAGAAAGGGGAACACTCCTACATTGTTGGTGGGAATGCAAGCTGTTGCAGCCACTCTAGAAAACAGCATGGAGTTTCCTCAAAATGTTGAAAATAGAACTGACCTATGACCCAGCAATTGCACTTCTGGGTATTTACCCTAAAGATACAAACGTATTGATCCAAAGCTGCACATGCACCCAAATATTTATAGCAGCAATGTTCACAATAGCCAAACTATGGGAAGAGCCTAGATGTCCATCAACAGATGAATGGATAAGGAAGATGAGATATATATACACAATGAAATACTTTGCAGCCATCAAAAGAAATGAAATCTTGCCATTTGTGACAACATGGATGGAACTAGAGTGTATCATGCTTAGCAAAATAAGTCAAGCAGAGAAAGACAACTATCATATGATCTCTCTGATATGAGGAAGTGGTGATGAAACATGGGGACTTAAGTGGGTAGAAGAAGAATCAATGAAACAAGATGGAATTGGGAGGGAGACAAACCATAAGTGACACTTAATCTCACAAAACAAACTGAGGGTTGCTGGGGGGAGGGGGTTTGGGAGAATGGGGTGGGATTATGGACATTGGGGAGGGTATGTGCTTTGGTGAGTGCTGTGAAGTGTGTAAACCTGGTGATTCACAGACCTGTACCCCTGGGGATAAAAATATATGTTTATAAAAAATAAAAAATTTAAAAAAATACATTTTACAGCTCCTACCTGCAATTTAATTTTATTTATTTCAAACTAATCACCTTAAATATTTAGTAGGATATCTTCAATCAGTAAATCTTCAGGGACAGCTAATTTACAGTTCAGAAGATATTTTGTGACTTTTAGTGCTATTGTAAATGGAATCAATTCTCTAATTTCACTTTCTACAGTTACATTGTTAGTGTATAAAAAAGCAATTTTTGTATCCTAACCACGTTACTGAACTGCTGTATGAGTTCTAGCAATTTGGAAATGGAGTCTTTTGGGTTTTCTGCATGAAGTATCACATCGTCTACAAAGAGAGAGAGTTTGACTTCTCCATTGGCAATCTGAATACGTTTTATTTCTTGTTGTTGTCTGATTGTTGATTCTAGGACTTCTAGTACTATGTTGAACAACAGTGGAAAGAGTGGACAACCTTGTCATGATCCTGGGCTCAGTGGAAAGACTCTCAGATTTTCCCCATCGAATCTGATTTTTGCTGTAAATTTTTCATAGGTGGATTTTATGAGTTGAGGAATGTTCATTCTATCCCTACACTTTGAAGTGTTTTAACCAGGAAAGGATGCTTTATTTTGTCAAATGCTTTTTCTGCATCAATTGAGAGTACCATGTGCTTCTTTTCTCTTATTTATGTGTTCTAGCACTTGGTTGATTTGCAAATATTGATCCACTCTTGTATCCCAGGGATAAATCCCACCTGGTCATGGTGGATAATAACCTTTTATATACTCTTAGATTCTATTAGCTAGGATATTGTTGAAAATATTTTTAAAGAGTATTATCTGTGCTCTGTGTTCTTCTCCTTCAATATTATGTTGGTTATTCTTGATCTTCAGTTCCATCAGGTATATTTAGAATTAGTTTGCTGACATCCATAAATTAACTCGATGAGAAATTAGATTTCTGTACTGGTATAGCATATTTTCTTTTAAATAGAAAGTCACTACTTCAAGTTAAATCTAAGTTTCAGGCCAAACTGTCTATTACATAATTATTTATGTACTGAGACTTAAGTAGAACACAAAAGTAATTTTAGATTTTGCTATGGTAACAAATGTGAAATTGCCATAGTAGTAGGATGACAGACTCAGTAAGAAACACACCCTGTGTTTGCCAAGAGGTTCTGCATTGCAACTCACTTCAAGGATTTTGAATAATTCTACCTAACCAGGTGGGAAGTTTACAAGGAAAGAAGTTGTAGCCTTTCCAGAAATACAATATGCTGAAAATATTTTAATACATCTGAATATTTTCAACCTCAATATTATTACAATTCAATGTTACCTTTTTTTTACATTTCAAAGTTAAATACCTTTCATAATTCATTAGGAATACCTTAAATTTGTTCTAACAAAAACCTAGGTGGTAAAAATGTTTATCATGTGCATTTAAATAAATATTGTTCTTAGCCTATGTAACAGATCTTTCCCATGTTCTTTTTTTTCCCCACATGAATGTTTAGTTCCATATATTTCCATCTTCTTATGTCAAGCCTTCAGCACTTTTGTGTCTATTCAGAGTTCAAGTAAAAAATTTTCACACTGCTTACCATGGAATTTGTAACTGTCATATTTAATGTAAATCAATAAGACAAAACTGTTTGTAGGTTTGCGAAAACATTGATAAATCCAATTAATAAACAGTATATTATGGAAATGAAACTGTAATAAAACTCAAGGAAGCACAAGATTCATCTATGACTTCCAGCTTCCTAAAATGTGTACATGGCAAATAAAAAAAAAAAACTCCATTATTTTATCTTTCCAAATGTAAAAAATATATTATCATTTATTAACTTAACATTTAACATGTATTCAATATTTTCCAGGTACTAGGGAGTTAACAGAAAATTAACAAATCAGATCCAGGCCCTTTCCCTTTTGAAGCCTTTGAATTTGTGGTCCCCATCTAAGATGATGACAATTCCTCTGGTTATCATTCATCTGCCTCCTCTTCATTCAGTTCTTAGTAAAATATATTTCTTTAGACCCTCTGTGATTATCCTGTTGAATAATCACAGATGCGGGGGGAGGAGAGCCAGCCTGGAGAGGGAAGGCTGAGAGCGCCAAAAACAGGCTGGTAGCGGCACAAGGAGCCGCTGCCGTGGTGGCTGGAAAAAAAAAAGAAAAAAAAAAAAAAAAAAAAAAAAAACCTAATGCAGCCTCCAGCTCTGCTACTAATTTGTCCCTTCCTTTCACCTGCCCCGATCTGACGAGTGTTTGACACTGCTGTGACGCTGGCCTCGTCACTTTCCTTATTTAGCAGTTGCGAGCAGCAGCGGAGAAAGGAGGTGGCTGCCAGTGTCCAGCAGATACTACTGCCAGTGCCAGATAGATACTACTCTATCCCCATCATCTTCTATCACAAAACTGGCTGGTTTGTTTAATTGCTTTTTGAAATTAATTTAGTACTATTTATGGTTTTTTTTTCATGCTTTTCTACCACAGTATAATGAAAATCCCATACAGCAGACCCTTGCAGCATCTCCAGCAAAGTGACCAATACCTTCTACATAGA
The DNA here is from genome assembly GCF_964662115.1 of Mustela nivalis. Classification (NCBI taxonomy): domain Eukaryota; kingdom Metazoa; phylum Chordata; class Mammalia; order Carnivora; family Mustelidae; genus Mustela; species Mustela nivalis. Next base: position 107,838,909 of record NC_139029.1, on the reverse strand, counting down.
TTTTTCAATAACTGTTTCTTGAATTAATTAACTAATTCATCAATAAGGAGAAATTAGAGAGGGAAACAAACCATGAGAGACCCTGGACTCCAGGAAAACAACCTGAGGGTTATAGAAGGGAGGGCAATGGAGGATGGGGTAATTGGCTGATGGGTAATTGGGAGGGCACATGTTGTGATGAGCAGTGAGTATTATACACAACTAATGAATTGTTGAACACTACATCAATAACTAATGATGTACTCTATATTGGCCAACTGAAAAGAAAGTTTCTGTTATTGTTAAATTAACTTCTATTGGGGCTTTCATTCCAGTTCAGTGATTTTTGTACAGAGGTTATCTCCAGATGAAAAGTCATGCAAAAACTACAAGAAAAGAGAACCAATTGAATTCCATTTGCTGAACAGATTCTAGCCATTCCCTTTGTTGACCCATTTCCACAAACTATCCTTTTATATAAAGAAAAATAACTATGGACAATCCATTATTCTCCTTTAGCTCCTATTCTACCGAGGTTGTTTCTGCTATTAAATTAGTTCTTTATTCATTTTCTCAAAGAATGTGATTACTTTTTTGTATGGGTTGGAGATTGTCTGGCAGAAGATATTTATGGGATTACTGAAAAGGTAAGGAGTAAGGAATACCCCATTCTATCTCCACGGATATTGTGTCCCATTTTCCTCTCCCACCTCTAGCATTGGGGATGGAGTCAACTTTTCCCAAAGATCTTGCATATTCAGTAAAGCGATGCATACCAAATTTAAAAATGGGAAATGGTTGTTTAAAGTTTACTTATAATATCTGCTATATCCCTGGAAGAACTAACAGTTTCAAATTAATTCAAGTTACTATTACCATAATAAGTTTCAAAATTCGGGGAATGTGTCTTTACATTTTATCGTGCCATTTGCACGTTTATGTGCCTTAGTGAAATGTCATAAAAAAAAAAAGAATAAAAATAGGCTACTTGCAATTTTGCATTCCCACTTTCAGTCCTTGAATTTTTATAGTTCCCTAATGTCATCTGTAGTTTCTTACTTGGTCATGGTCATGGCTAATGCATGTCACATACCTGTTAGGAAAGGAGTAACCTGAAAACTGCCCACATCATTAAAGTAAGAGTATCTTTGTAAAGACAAATATCAGAGAATTTTTCTCAGGCAGGGTCAAGTTAAGGTCTTTGACAGTATTTGGTATTAAAAAATTCCAATTTTCTATCTTTTTTATTCTGATAGTATTACCTTTCTTTACCTATAATATGGAAACTGAAACATAATAGTTTTTGCCCAATGTTTAAAAATACAGAATCTTGTTATATTATTATAGGTTCTCATTCCTACTCTCTGAAAATAGTCTAGATTTTCCATTAAATAGCTAAAGTCTTTTTCATTCTCTTCTTACACATTTTACAATTTCAAGTCTCATTTAAAACTATCTTTCTTCGATTCTTCCCATGCTGTAAATAAACACATTTTTAATATTTACAGGTAATCCTATGTCATTGAGCTATAGTTTTCTGAGAGAATGCACAAGTTCCCACATGAAGAAAATACCAACCTTTTTAAATATACAACCGATTAAGTCATCACTCTACATCCCAAGGGCCCATTAGACTAAGAACAAAATTATAAAAATATGTAGATAAACCTATATTTCTTGATCAGGAAACAACGTGAATTTGCTGACAAGATCAAATACAAACATATATTCTTATTTCAGTCAAAAAACCTGATGCTATTGCACTACAAGGTATTTACCCCAAAGATATAGATGTAGTGAAAAGAAGGGGCACATGTACCCCAATTTTCATAGCAGCAATGTCTACAATAGCCAAACTGTGAAAAGAGCCAAGATAAATAGACAATAGGATGAAGATGTGGTCCTTGCATCAACATGGATGGAACTGGAGGGGATTATGCTAAGTGAAGTCAAGGAGAGAAAGACAATTATCGTATAGTTCACTCATATGTAGAACATAAGCAATAGCATGGAGGACCATAGGGAAATGGAGGGAAATCTGAATGGGGAGAAATCAGAGAGGGAGAGGAACCATGAGACTATAGACAATGGGAAACAAATTGGGGGTTTCAGAAGGGAGGGGCTTGAGGGCTATTAAGGAGGGCACATGTGATGAGCACTGGGTGTTATATGCAAATAATGAGTCACTGAACACTACACCAAAAACTAATAATATAGGGGTGCCTGGGGGGCTCAGTGGGTTAAAGCCTCTGCCTTCGGCTCAGGTCATGATCCCAGGGTCCTGGGATCGAGCTCCATGTCGGGCTCTCTGCTCCACGGGGAGCCTGCTTCCTCCACTCTCTCTCTCTGCCTGCCTCTCTGCCTACTTGTGATTTCTCTCTCTGTCAAATAAATAAAAATCTTAAAAAAAAATACTAATGATATACTATAAAGTGGCTAACTGAACATTAGAAAAAAATATTATGCTCTCTTGCAAACCGTGGGACTCTTGAGCATCTTTAGAGTACTTAAGATGTACTCTAATGTAGTTTATGATTTTCTTCATTCAAATTATTGATGACCTATCAAAATATGTAATATGTACTTAAGTATTAGAAGGAAATATCCAAAACAAAATTCAGAAAGAGTAGACTATTTTTATGATGAAATAGAAAGGGTAACTAAAGAATAATTAAAAATAATGGTATACCTACTTTTAATTCTTTACTTCTTTGAACTAGCTCACTTAAGTTGTTCTTATCTGGCAGAATAGAAGGAAGTGTTTGGTATAACAATTTCCTCAGCCCTTAACTTTGATTTCTGAGCATATTTAGGAATTTTCTTTTTTATATTTCTTATTTCTGTTCTTAACAGAGAAGGAAGCTATGCTTTTCCCTACAGACAAATCACAGGCAACAGTCTAGCCTGTGACATATTTAATACTTACCCAATTGAATTTAAAATGCTATCACAAGATTTCGTCTAAGTCACCAAAATTAAAAGGCCATTTTTCTCTCTGCATTTCTATTTACCACTTACTCTGTACTTTCATGTTATGATACCACTTCAAACTTCCTCTTCTCTTCTTCTCTATGCCTAATATACAGATTCTTCTGTCAGCAAAATTGGTGACATTGTCTTTCATCTAAATTTTTAAGATAAATTAATATTTATATTTGTTTATTACTTAATTTTGTTTTTTTTAACTTTTTTATTTTTAATCTTTTATTTTTTATAAACATATATTTTTATCCCCAGGGGTACAGGTCTGTGAATCACCAGGTTTACACACTTCACAGCACTCACCAAAGCACATACCCTCCCCAATGTCCATAATCCCACCCCATTCTCCCAAACCCCCTCCCCCCAGCAACCCTCAGTTTGTTTTCTGAGATTAAGAGTCACTTATGGTTTGTCTCCCTCCCAATCCCATCTTGTTTCATTTATTCTTCTCCTAACCACTTAAGCCCCCATGTTGCATCACCACTTCCTCATATCGGGGAGATCATATGATAGTTGTCTTTCTCTGCTTGACTTATTTCGCTAAGCGTGATACGCTCTAGTTCCATCCATGTTGTCACAAATGGCAAGATTTCATTTCTTTTGATGGCCGCATAGTATTCCATTGTGTATATATACCACATCTTCCTTATCCATTCATCTGTTGATGGACATCTAGGTTCTTTCCATAGTTTGGCTATTGTGGACATTGCTGCTATAAACATTCGGGTGCACGTGCCCCTTTGGATCACTACGTTTGTATCTTTAGGGTAAATACCCAGAAGTGCAATTGCTGGGTCATAGGGCAGTTCAATTTTCAACATTTTGAAGAACCTCCATGCTGTTTTCCAGAGTGGCTGCACCAGCTTGCATTCCCACCAACAGTGTAGGAGGGTTCCCCTTTCTCTGCATCCTCGCCAGCATCTGCCATTTCCTGACTTGTTGATTTTAGCCATTCTGACTGGTGTGAGGTGATATCTTATTGTGGTTTTGATTTGTATTTCCCTGATGCCGAGTGATATGGAGCACTTTTTCATGAGTCTGTTGGCCATCTGGATGTCTTCTTTGCAGAAATGTCTGTTCATGTCCTCTGCCCATTTCTTGATTGGATTATTTGTTCTTTGAGTGTTGAGTTTGCTAATTTCTTTATAGATTCTGGACACTAGTCCTTTATCTGATATGTCGTTGGCAAATATCTTCTCCCATTCTGTCAGTTGTCTTTTGATTTTGTTAACTGTTTCCTTTGCTGTGCAAAAGGTTTTGATCTTGATGAAATCCCAATAGTTCATTTTTGCCCTTGCTTCCCTTGCCTTTGGCGTTGTTCCTAGGAAGATGTTGCTGCGGCTGAGGTCGAAGAGGTTGCTGCCTGTGTTCTCCTCAAGGATTTTGATGGATTCCTTTCCCACATTGAGGTCCTTCATCCATTTTGAGTCTATTTTTGTGTGTGGTGTAAGGAAATGGTCCAATTTCATTTTTCTGCATGTGGCTGTCCAATTTTCCCAGCACCATTTATTGAAGAGGCTGTCTTTTTTCCATTGGACATTCTTTCCTGCTTTGTCGAAGATGAGATGACCATAGATTTGAGGGTCTATTTCTGGGCTCTCTATTCTGTTCCATTGATCTATGTGTCTGTTTTTGTGCCAGTACCATGCTGTCTTGATGATGACAGCTTTGTAATAGAGCTTGAAGTCTGGAATTGTGATGCCACCAACGTTGGCTTTCCTTTTCAATATCCCTTTGGCTATTCGAGGTCTCTTCTGGTTCCATATAAATTTTAGAATTATTTGTTCCATTTCTTTGAAAAAGATGGATGGTACTTTGATAGGAATTGCAATAAATGTGTAGATTTCTTTAGGTAGCATAGATATTTTCACAATATTTATTCTTCCAATCCAGGAGCATGGAACATTTTTCCATTTCTTTCTTCCTTCCTCAATTTCTTTCATGAGTACTTTATAGTTTTCTGAGTATAGATTTTGTGCCTCTTTGGTTAGGTTTATTCTTAGGTATCTTATAGTTTTGGGTGCAATTGTAAATGGGATGGATTCCTTAAAGTCTCTTTCTTCTCTCTTGTTGTTGGTGTAGAGGAATGCAACTGATTTCTGTGCATTGATTTTATATCCTGACACTTTACTGAATTCCTGTACAAGTTCTAGCACTTTTGGAGTGGAGTCTTTTGGGCTTTCCACATGTAGTATCATATCATCTGCGAAGAGTGATAATTTGACTTCTTCTTTGCCAATTTGGATGCCTTTAATTTCCTTTTGTTTTCTGATTGCTGAGGCTAGGACCTCTAGTACTGTGTTGAATAGCAATGGTGATAATGGGCATCCCTGCCATGTTCCTGACCTTAGCGGAAAAGCTTTCAGTATTTCTTCATTTGCGGTGGGTTTTTCATAGATGGCTTTGATGATATTGAGGTATGTGCCCTCTATCCCTATACTTTGAAGAGTTTTGATCAGGAAGGGATGCTGTACTTTGTCAAATGCTTTTTCAGCATCTATTGAGAGTATCATATGGTTCTTGTTCTTTCTTTTATTGATATGTTGTATCACATTGACTGATTTGTGGATGTTGAACCACCTTGCAGCCCTGGAATAAATCCCACTTGGTCATGGTGAATAATCCTTTTAATGTACTGTTGAATCCTATTGGCTAGTATTTTGTTGAGTATTTTCGCATCTGTGTTCATCAAGGATATTGGTCTATAGCTCTCTTTTTTGATGGGATCCTTGTCTGGTTTTGGGATCAAGTTGATGCTGGCCTCATAAAACGAGTTTGGAAGTTTTCCTTCCATTTCTATTTTTTAGGAATAGTTTCAGGAGAATAGGAATTAGTTCTTCTTTAAATGTTTGGTAGAATTTCCCCGGGAAGCCGTCTGGCCCTGGGTTTTTGTTTGTTTGGAGATTTTTAATGACTGTTTCAATCTCTTTACTGGTTATGGGTCTGTTCAGGCTTTCTATTTCTTCCTGGTTCAGTTGTGGTAGTTTATATGTTTCTAGGAATGCATTCATTTCTTCCAGATTGTCAAATTTGTTGGTGTAGAGTTGCTCATAGTATGTTCTTATAATAGTTTGTATTTCTTTGGTGTTAGTTGTGATCTCTCCTCTTTCATTCATGATTTTATTTATTTGGGTTCTTTCTTTTCTTTTTGAAAAGTCGGGCCATGGGTTTATCAATTTTATTAATTCTTTCAAAGAACCAGCTCCTAGTTTCGTTGATTTGTTCTATTGTTTTTTTGGTTTCTATTTCATTGATTTCTGCTCTGATCTTTATGATTTCTCTTCTCCTGCTGGGCTTAGGGTTTCTTTCTTGTTCTTTCTCCAGCTCCTTTAGGTGTAGGGTTAGGTTGTGTACCTGAGACCTTTCTTGTTTCTTGAAAAAGGCTTGTATCGCTATATATTTTCCTCTCAGGACTGCCTTTGTTGTGTCCCACAGATTTTGAACCGTTGTATTTTCATTATCACTTGTTTCCATGATTTTTTTCAATTCTTCTTTAATTTCACAGTTGACCCATTCATTCTTTAGAAGGATGCTGTTTAGTCTCCATGTATTTGGGTTCTTTCCAAACTTCCTTTTGTGGTTGAGTTCTAGCTTTAGAGCATTATGGTCTGAAAATATGCAGGGAATGATCCCAATCTTTTGATACCAGTTGAGTCCTGATATAGGACCGAGGATTTGATCTATTCTGGAGTATGTTTTATGTTCACTAGAGAAGAATGTCTATTCTGTTGCTTTGGGATGAAATGTTCTGAATATATCTGTGATGTCCTTCTGGTCCAGTGTGTCGTTTAAGGCCTTTATTTCCTTGCTGATATTTTGCTTGGATGATCTGTCCATTGCAGTGAGGGGAGTGTTAAATTACCCTACTATTATTGTATTACTGTTGATGTGTTTTTTTGATTTTGTTATTAATTGGTTTATATAGTTGGCTGCTCCCACGTTGGGGGCATAGATATTTAAAATTGTTAGATCTTCTTGTTGGACAGACCCTTTGAGTATAATATAGTGTCCTTCCTCATCTCTTATTATAGTCTTTGGCTTAATATCTAATTGATCTGATATAAGGATTGCCACTCCTGCTTTCTTCTGATGTCCATTAGCATGGTAAATTCTTTTCCACCCCCTCACTTTAAATCTGGAGGTGTCTTCGGGCTTAAAATGAGTTTCTTGGAGGCAACATATAGATGGGTTTTGTTTTTTTATCCAATCTGATACCCTGTGTCTTTTGACAGGGGGCATTTAGCCCATTAACATTCAGGGTAACTATTGAGAGATATGAATTTAGTGCATTGTATTGCCTGTAAGGTGACTGTTACTGTATATGGTCTCTGTTCCTTTCTGATCTACCATTTGTAGGCTCTCTCTTTGCTTAGAGGACCCCTTTCAATATTTCCTGTAGAGCTGGTTTGGTGTTTGCAAATTCTTTCAGTTTTTGTTTGTCCTGGAAGCTTTTAATCTCTCCTTCTATTTTCAATGATAGCCTAGCTGGATATAGTATTCTTGGCTGCATGTTTTTCTCGTTTAGTGCTCTGAAAATATCATGCCAGCTCTTTCTGGCCTGCCAGGTCTCTGTGGATAAGTCAGCTGCCAATCTAATATTTTTACCATGGTATGTTACAGACTTCTTTTCCCGGGCTGCTTTCAGGATTTTCTCTTTGTCACTGAGACTTGTAAATTTTACTATTAGGTGACGGGGTGTGGGCCTATTCTTATTGATTTTGAGGGGCGTTCTCTGAACCTCTTGAATTTTAATGCTCGTTCCCTTTGCCATATTGGGGAAATTCTCCCCAATAATTCTCTCCAGTATACCTTCTGCTCCCCTCTCTCTTTCTTCTTCTCCTGGAATCCCAATTATTCTAATGTTGTTTCTTCTTATGGTGTCACTTATCTCTCGAATTCTCCCCTCGTGGTCCAGTAGCTGTTTGTCCCTATTTTGCTCAGCTTCTTTATTCTCTGTCATTTGGTCTTCTATATCACTAATTCTTTCTTCTGCCTCATTTATCCTAGCAGTTAGAGCCCCCATTTTTTATTGCACCTCATTAATAGCTTTTTTGATTTCAACTTGGTTAGATTTTAGTTCTTTTATTTCTTCAGAAAGGGCTTTTATATCTCTCGAGAGGGTTTTTCTAATATCTTCCATGCCTTTTTCGAGCCCGGCTAGAACCTTGAGAATTGTCATTCTGAACTCTAAATCTGACATATTACCAATGTCTGTATTGATTAGGTCCCTAGCCTTTGGTACTGCCTCTTGTTCTTTTTTGTGTGTTGAATTTTTCCGTCTAGTCATTTTGTCCAGATAAGAGTATGTGAAAGAGCAAGTAAAATACTAAAAGGGTGGCAACAACCCCAGGAAAATATGCTTTAACCAAATTAGAAGAGATCCCATATCGTGATGGGGGAGAAAGGGGATAAAAAGAGGTTCAAAAAGGAAGAAAGAAAAAAAAGAAAAAGAAAAGAAAAGAATTTAAAAAAGGAAAACAAATAAGAAATATATAAAAAAGAAAAAATATATATATTAGATAAACTAGTTAAAAAACGTTAAAAAAGAAAAAGGTAAAAGTTTAAAAAAAAAATTTAACCAGAAGGCGAGAAAAAAAAAACAAAAAATGAAAAAGAAAAAAATTAAATTAACTGCAAGACTAAAAAAAATCACAGGGAAAAAGCCATGAGTTCCGTGCTAGGCTTTCTCCTCCTCTGGAATTCTGCTGCTCTCCTTGGTATTGAAACCGCACTCCTTGGTAGGTGAACTTGGTCTCGGCTGGATTTCTTTTTTTTTTTTTTTTTTTTTAAAGATTTTCTTTATTTATTTGACAGAGAGAAATCACAAGTACATGGAGAGGCAGGCAGAGAGAGAGAGAGGGAAGCGGGCTCCCCGCTGAGCAGAGAGCCCGATGCGGGACTCGATCCCAAGACCCTGAGATCATGACCTGAGCCGAAGGCAGCAGCTTAACCCACTGAGCCACCCAGGCGCCCCTCGGCTGGATTTCTTGTTGATCTTCTGGGGGAGGGGCCTGGTGTAGTGATTCTCAAGTGTCTTTGCCCCATGCGGAAATGCACCGCCCTTATCAGGGGCCGGGGTGAGTAATCCGCTCAGGTTTGCTTTCAGGAGCTTTTGTTCCCTGAGAGCTTTCTATAGAGTTCCTGGAAGACAGGGAATACAAATGGCGGCCTCCTGCACACCCCCGATCCTTCTGTGACCCTGGGGGACCTGAGGCCACGCTGACCCCGCGTGGGCTTTGCCCCGGTTTAGCCTCTGGAGCGATGTCCCTCAGCGGAACAGACTTTTAAAAGTCCTGATTTTGTGCGCCGTTGCTCCGCCGCTTGCTGGGAGCCGGCCCCTCCCCCCAGGGTCTATCTTCCCGTCGCTTTGGATTCACTTCTCCACAGGTCCTACCTTTCAGAAAGTGGTTGTTTTTCTGTTTCCAGAATTGCTGTTGTTCTTCTCTTCAATCTGCCGATGGATTTTCAGGTGTTTGCAATCTTTAGATAAGCTATCTAGCTGATCTCCGGCTAGCTGAAGTAGTCTCAGCCTGCTACTTCTCCGCCATCTTGACTCCTCCTATTACTTAATTTTGAAAGCAAATAACTTATTTGCTATTCACTGCCTAATAATAGTTTTTAATATTTACATGAGAATGTTCATATAAAAGAGAAGATTATTTTAAGATATATGTGTGTGTGTGTGTGTGTGTGTGTGTGTGTGTGTGTGTATCAATATGGAAAAAAGACAATGTCTACCAGAAACAATAGTTTGAAAGATACCAGGCTCTAAATACATTTGCATGTAGACAGAGTTTTGAAATTATAGCTCCAAGATCATAATGTAATTGGGAAGTATTCCACTCATATTCATATTTCCATTTTAAGCAAATATAGTTATATGGTACATTGCTAAAAATATTTGTACTGCATGTATATCAAGATACAAAGTATCTTACACTTTAAAATACAATAACTAAAAATTTTGATTTTAGTTTAGTACATTTCCAGTAAAAAATGAAGGGGTGCATGGGTAACTCAGTGAATTGAGCTACCAACTCATTAATATCAACTCAGGACATGATCTTGGGGTCCTGGGATTGAGCCCCAGGTCAGGCTCTGAGCTCATCACAGAGTCTGCTTGTCCCTCTCTCTCTGCTCCTACCCTGTTTATGTGCTCTCTCTCAAATAAATTAAAAAAATACTTTTTAAGAATGAGAAGCAGAATATGTAAATAACAAATCCAATGAAGATATTTAGAGGTCCCAGTGTCTTAAAATCCCATCACTACACTTTTTGATTGAATTTAAGCCCATCTTTTCCTGTTTTCCAACGCCACTATCTTAGTATTATGATTGTGTTGGTGCCTTTCCCCCCACAGATTATGATATTTGATTAATTTTTAAAATTAACATATAATGTATTATTTGTTTCAGGGCTACAGGCCTGTGATTCATCAGTATTACACAATTCACAGTGCTCATGATAGCATATAACCTCCCAGTGTCCATCATCTAGTAACCCCATCCCTCCCACACCCCCCACTCCAACAATTCCATCTTGTTTCTCTAATTCCACATATCAGTGAGATTATATGATAATTGTCTTTCTCTAATTTAGCTATTTTGCTTAGCATAATACACTCTACATCCACATCACTGCAAATGGCAAGATTTCAAATTTTTATGGCTGCATAATATTCGTGTGTGTGTGTGTGTGTGTGTGTGTGTGCATTTCCTACATTTTCTTTATTCATTAATCTGTTGATGGACATGTAGGCTCTTTCTATAGTTTGGCTATTGTAGACACTGCTGCTATAAACATAGGGGTGCATGTGCCCCTTCAGATCACTACATTTGCATCTTTGCAGTAAATACCCAGTACTGGAATTGCTGTGTCATAGGGTAGCTCTATTTTCGACTTTTTGAGGAACTTCCATACTGTCTCCCAGAGTGGCTGCACTAACTTGCATTCCCACCAACAGTGTAGGAGGGTTCCCCTTCTCCACGTCCTCACCAACACTTGTCCTTTCCTGACATTTAGCCATTCTGACTGGTGTGTTAGGTGTTATCTCACTGTAGTTTTCCCCTGATGCTGTATTTTCATATTTCCCTGATGCTGAGTGATGTTGAGCACTTTTTCATGTGTCTGTTGGCCATTTGGATGTCTTGTTTGCAGAAATGTCTGTTCATGTTTTCTGCTCATTTTTTGATTGGATTATTTGTTCTTTGGGTGTTGAGTTTGATTAGTTCTTAATACGTTTTGGATACTACATAAGACATTTGCAAATATTTTCTCCCATTCTGTACGTTGTCTTTTGGTTTTGTCAACTGTTCATTTTGCTGTCCAACAGCTTTTTATCTTGATGAAGTCCCAATAGTTCATTTTTGCCTTTGTTTCTCTTGCCTTTGGAGACATGTCCAACAAGAAATTGCTGTGTTGAAATCGACGAGGTTGCTGCCTGTGTTCTCCTCAAGGATTTTGATGGATTCTTATCTCCCATTTAGATCTTTCATCCACTTTGAATCTATTTTTGTGTATGGTATAAGGAAATGGTAAAATTTCATTCTTCTGCATGTGCTTATCCAATTTTCCCAACACCATTTGTTGAAAACTTTTTTCTTTCCATTAGATAGCCTTTCCTGATTCGTCAAAGACTTCTTGACCATATGGTTGAGGGTCCATTTCTGAGTTCTCTATTCTGTTCTATTGATCTAAATGCTACTTTTGTGCCAGTATAATACTATTTTTATGCTTATAGCTTTGTAATAGAGCTTTAAGTCAGAAATTGTGATACCACCAGCTTTGATTTTCTTTTTCAACATTCCTTTGGCTATTCGGGTCTTTCCTGGTTCCATACATATTTTAGGATTATTTTTTCCAGTTCTGTGAAAAAAGATTGATGGTATTTTTATAGGGATTGCATTGACTGTGTGGATTGCTCTAGGCAGCAAAGATACTTTAGCAAAATTTTTTTCTTCCAGTCCATGAGCATGGAATGTTTTTTCATTTCTTTGTATCTTCTGCAATTTCTTTTATGAGTGTTCTATAGTTTTCTGAGTACAGATCCTTTGACTCTTTGGTTAGATTGATTACTAGATATCTTATGGTTTTGGATACAATTGTAAATGGGAGACATGTCTTAATTTCTTTTTTCTGTCTCTGTTGCTGTATAGAAATGCAACTGATTTCTGTGCATTGATTTTATATCCTGCTACTTTACTGAGTTCCTGTATGAGTTCTAGCAGTTTTGGGGTAGAGTCTTTTGGGTTTTTTACATTAAGTATCATAACATCTGCAAAGAGTGAGATTTTGACTTCTTCTTTGCTGATTCAGATACCTTTTATTTCTGTTTATAGCAGCAATGTCCACAATAGCCAAACTATGGAGATAGCCCAGATGTCCATCAACTGATGAATGGATAAAGATGTGGCATGGGTATACAATGGAATAATATTCAACCATCAAAAAAATGGAATCTTGTCCTTTGAAATGATGTGGACAGAACCAGAGGGTATTATACTAAGCAAAATAATCATAGAAAGACAATTATCATGTGATCTCACTGAAAAGGGGAATTTAAGAAGCAAGGCAGGGGATCATAGGGGAAGAGAGAAAAAAATCAAACAAGATGAATCCAGAGAGGAAGACAAACCATAAGAGACTCTTAATCTCAGAAAACAAACTGAGGGTTGCTAGAGGGGTTGGGGTGGGGGGGAGGTGATGGCTGGGTGAATGACACTGGAGAGGATATGTATTGTGTGTTGTGTAAGACTGAAGAGTGACATAACTGTACCCCTGAAACAAATAATACATTGTATGTTAATAATAAAAATAAATAAAGGCTCCCATTAACCATGTCTCTGATATCAAGGACTCTCCACTAAGTCACGCATCTGATACTTTCTCAGTAATTTTCTTTCTGGAAAATTAAAGAGAGTTTTGTACAGAAAGAATTTAGATATATAGTTAAAGCAGATTTGCCAATGACTCACAACAGTATCCATTTTTTGAAAAGAATGTTGAAAGAACTGATTTTTCCCCATCTAAGTCACATTTAACACCTTCCAAACTATACTTCTGCTATGATAAATTCATTTGAAATATAATATCCAGAACTTATACATGTCAGAAACTTCTGTTATTTAGTTATTTGGATACTGAAGATTGTTAGAATGAAGCTACCAAGCAGGATGAAGCTACCAAGTGAAGATAAGATAAAGCATAGAAGGGCTCTTGGGTGGCTCAGTTGGTTGAGCAACTGCCTTCAGCTCAGGTCATGATCCTGGACTTCCAGGACTGTGTCCCACATTGGGCTCCCAGCTCCTTGGGGAGTCTGTTTCTCCCTCTGACCTTCTCTCTCATGCTGTCTATCACTCATTCTCCCTCAAATAAATAAATAAAATCTTTAAAAAAAAGATTTTATTGGATAGTCTTCACAATATTTCATTCCACTTTGAGTCATTTTCAATATATCAGAAAATGAAATTAAAAGATAAATCTATGTGCTTCATTTCAACTCTAAGCCACCTAATTCTTAACAAGAAAAAAAAAAAGCATCTTTTTTCCTTAAACCTAACCACCATTACTTTTAAAATCTCCATACATAAAAAAAAAAAAAAGAATGGATGCCTTCACTGAGGATAGAAAATTAAAGTTACTCTATCTCCAAATCCATTAACTTCTCCAAGAGTATGCTCTGTTGCTAACATTTATAATGCCTGTTAAACATATAGGCTGAGAAGACAAATGAAGATGAGGAGAGAGATATGATAAAGTAGAAGAGAAAAATTGGCATCTGCCTTCTAATCTGAAGCATTGAATTTTCCTAGAAAATAAATACACCATCAGTCACGTAAATTAATCTACACTATACCAGCCCCCAGTCAGAGAAAATGCAACCCTAGATGAGGAGAACTGGAGTAATCACAGTATAACATCAGGCTTATGAGGGACAACATTTGGCAGAAGAGCCTACTTAAAAATGTGTTCAGGGGGCGCCTGGGTGGCTCAGTGGTTAAATCCTCTGCCTTTGGCTCAGGTCATGATCTCAGGGTCCTGGGATTGAGCCCCACATCGGGCTCTCTGCTCAGCAGGGAACCTGCTTCCTCCTCTCTCTCTCCCTGCCTCTCTGCCTACTTGTGATCTCTGCCTGTCATATAAATAAATAAAATCTTTAAAAAAAATGTGTTCAGAATGTACAACCAATGTTGCAATAACAAATCCCAAAATGAAGTCTGGCTACCATAGTGTACCAGTGTTTGAAATTCACTATACAGGGAAAAAAAAAAAAAAAAAAAAAAAGGATTCCAGGAGATGGCAGCGGATCCAAAAACTGAAGGATGGCAGCAAAGTGATAAAGGTGGACATGTCAAGGGACAGAATCAAAATTCTAATTTAAGAACATTTCTGGCTACTTTTCTTTACTTTACTTTAAAAAGAAAAGTAGCCAGAAATGTTCTTAAATTAGAATTCTTTAAAAAGAAAAGTATTTGCTCACATTTATTTTGCTCCTCCTATTTATTCAGAGCTCTGGCATGTCGATGAAAGAACAAATGAAATGTTACCTAAAAGTACTTAAGATATATTGTACAAATTTAATTCACACTCTGGCAGAATAAATTAGGTGTTTGGGTGTCTTTTGTGTCTCCCCTAACCCTCACATCCTCTCCCAAACCCTTGCTTTTGGTTTCAGTCAGCATTTGAAGACAGGTCAACTATGGTTTTCTTCCTTTTCTCATCCTCCTGTTCTTTACTCAAGAAGTGGCTGAAAGGGTATTAAAATTTATACTCCTTCCAGAATTATGAACACTGGAATAGATATATCAGCCATTGTTTGAGATGGTGGCTAGAGTGATATATTCTGCTAGGATTAAAGATTAGCATCCAACTCAATCAGCTAGTACTCATTCTGGATCCCTCATGACATATTTTGAATATGACCAGTGGCTAGTGGACTGTATCTACTTTGGATTAACAAAGAACTATTAGGGGCGCCTGGGTGGCTCAGTGGGTTAGGCCGCTGCCTTTGGCTCGGGTCATGATCTCAGGGTCCTGGGATCGAGTCCTGCATCAGGCTCTCTGCTCAGCAGGGAGCCTGCTTCCCTCTCTCTCTCTCTCTGCCTGCCTCTCCATCTACTTGTGATTTCTCTCTGTCAAATAAATACATAAAATCTTAAAAAAAAAAAAAAAAAAACAAACAACAAAGAACTATTAAACACAAAACATCTTAGTCCAGAACTTCCCTATACCCTATTCTGTCCCTAACCCAAGACCATAAAAATTGTCTCTAATATATTATTCCAATACTTGCATAGCTTTACCTCTCAAATTTAGATCCTTGATCCACTTTAAGGTAATTTATTTTGCATGTTTGTACGGTGTGGTTGTTTTTGCATATTGATATAGTGATATCCAACTTTTCTAGCACTAACTGCTGAAAAGACTCTCCTACAATGAATTACCAACTTTACCAAAGATCAGTTCTGTTCCATTGATATCTATGTCTGCTTTATGTCAGTAACACTTGGTTTAACTAATGTAGCTTTAAAGTAAATTTTGAAATCAAGAAAGTTAAGTCCTTCAATTTGTTCTACTTTTTTAAATTGTTTTGGCTCTTCTGGGTTCATTTCCATTTAAATTTTCAGGTTAGGTTACCAATATCTTAATTATATTTCAAAGTTTAGAATAGTCTTGGGTTTCTGGAAAAATTACAAAGAGAAAACAGAGCATTCCCTTTTACCTCATGCTCAGTTTCTCTGATATTAACATTAAAATTATTATGGCACATTTGTCACAATTATGAACCAAGATTGATATATTGTCAACTGAAGTCCATACTTTTCATTTGGATTTCTTCAGTTTTTCCTTCCTTTCTTTCTTCTATCCTGGGATGTCATACAGGTACCACATTATGTACATTTAGTTGTCTCCTGAAGTCTCTCTTGCTGTGGCAGTTTCTTAGACTTCACTTGTTGATGGCCTTGACAGTTTTGAGGATTGCTGATCAGGAATTTTGTAAAATGCCCCTCAACTGCGATTTATCTGACTCACTTCTCTGGGGGTACGGGTTTTGGGAAATAAGACCGGTAGGATGAAGTGTTATTTTCATCATGTCATACTAAAGATACATACTATCAGCATGATATCACTATTGGTGCTAACTTTAATGACCTAGTTGATGTACTGTTTGTTAGATTTCTTTATTTTAAACTTACACGCCGCCCTCCAACCTTCTATCTTCTGCTCTTTGGAAGGAGGTTACTATGTGCAGACTACATTTAAGAAGTGGCAGGGGCACCTGGGTGACTCAGTTGTTCAGCATCTGCCTTCAGTTCAGGTCATGATCCCAGGGTCCTGGGGTCAAGTCCCACATTGGGTTCCCTGCTCGGGCAGAAGCCTGCTTCTCCCTCTGCCTGCCACTCCCCCTGTGTACTCACTCTCTCTCTCTCTCTCTCAATCTCTGTCAAATATATTTAAAAAGAAGAAGAAGAAGAAGAAGTGGCATATAGGCATACCTCATTTTATTGCACTTCACTTCATTGAGCTTTGCAGATACTGCAAAGGGGTACTGACCGTACCCCCAGAGAAGCGAGTCAGATAAATCGCAGTTGAGGGGCATTTTACAAAATTCCTGATCAGCAAATTGGCTTTTGGCACCCCTGATTTGAGTAAGTCTACTGCCATCATTTTTCCTACAGCTTTTGCTTATTTCATGTTTATATATCACAGTTTGGTAATTCTCACCATATTTCAAACTTTTTCATTATTATTTATGGTTATTTGTGATCAGTGATTATGATTTGCTGAAAGATCAGATGATAGCATTTTTAGAAATATTTTTAATTTTTTTTATAAAGTATTTTTTGATAAAGTATTTTTAATGAAGACATGTGCATTGTTTTTTAGGCACAATGTTATTATACACTTAATAGAACGTAGTGCAGTGTAAACATAAGATATGCACTGGAACCAAAAATCAAAACCAAAACCAAAAAATTTTGACTTGCTTTACAGCAGTGGTCTAGAACCAAGCCACAATATCTACAAGGTATGCCTGTATCTAGATAAGTGACTTGGAATTTTTCTACATAGGAGATTTATCTCCCCCCATATATATTAATATTAATTTAGTTGATCATTTGTTTATATTATTATGGATTCATGAATAGTATCTCATATTTTGGAGTTATGATCTATTATTATTTTATTTTATTTTATTGTTCATATTGTTCC
This sequence comes from Mustela nivalis, assembly GCF_964662115.1. Lineage (NCBI taxonomy): Eukaryota > Metazoa > Chordata > Mammalia > Carnivora > Mustelidae > Mustela > Mustela nivalis. The sequence continues at coordinate 107,821,734 of NC_139029.1, read as the reverse complement.
AGCTTTGGCTTTTAGGAACTCTTCCAGTTCCTTCCTTGTCCTTTCGATATATGTCCATCATTGTGATTTTTGCTTTTGTTTTGAGCACTTCTTACTATTTAGCACTGTAACTTTGTATAAGAAAGTGTATAGGGGGCATCTGGCTGGCTCAGTTAGTAGAACATGAAACTTTTGATCTTGGGGTTTTGAGTTCAAGCCTCATTTTGGGTGGAAAGTCTACTTAAGAAAACAATGGCTTTCATGAAGTAGTAAAAATCATTAATTAAAATGAAGCATGTAGTAAGATCTTGGTTTTTTTTTTTTTCTAATCCAATATGACAATCTCTGAGTTTTTCTTTACATTTACCCAGATAATCTCTGACTTTGATTAGTGTTTAGTTCATTCATATTTAATGTAATTAGTAATAAAGTTCAGTTTTCATCTGCCATTTCGTTGTGTAAGCATCAACATTTTTAGTCCCTATGATCCTTCTTTATCTCCTATTTCTGTTGTAAACAAGTATTTATTATAACAGTTAAATTACTCTACTGTTTTTTACCTATATTTTCAAGCTATTTATAGTGGTTGCCTTACTTTGTAAAATCTAACAACTTCAAATCCGATTCATTGATTCATTCGGCTTCATGGTCTCTCTCTCTATATATTGTGGTGCTCCTCAACTTTTTCTATGATTACAAGTTACAATTCTCTTTTTACCTTAAAATTTTTTTTTCTTTTTCTTTTTCTTTTTTTTTTTTTTTTTTTTTTTTTGGTGGCGATTTCTAGTAAAATTATCTGTTTTTGTTTATCCAACAGTTTATTTTGCATTTTTTGAGGGATTGTTTTGCTGGAAAAAGAATTCTGAGGGACAGTTTTTTTTTTTTTTTCTTTTAGCACTTTGAACATATCATCCTATTGCCTTCTTGACCTTCCTCATTTTTAATGGGAAATCATGGTAACATGTCCCCACATATGATGAGTTGTTTTACACTTGTAGCTTAAGCGATACTTCCTTTGCCTTTGCCTTAGCACTTTGATTTTGATACATAGAATTTGTGCTCAAACACCTCTATAAGGCTTCCAGCCTCTGCCAATGGAACAGTATGTGGGTTGAGAGAGGCATTCAAGGTTGTAATCTGTTCTCCATCTCCCTCGCCTTTTGCATTTTGCCAGGATTTCTAGAGTCTGCTTCAGATGAGAAAGCTTAGGAGTGAGAGGTTATTTCACTCCTTTTCTGATTGTTTTATGTGTAACTTCTCCCCCAGAAACTTTTGGCCTTGGTCTGCTGATTGCCACAAACAAGAATACAAACTTGGGCTAACATAGTTACAGATTTGCTCTGTGATTTTAAGCCAAATCTGCCAGTTAAGATGAGCAAACCTACAGGTTTTCACTCTCCACCCGCAACTGTGGTTGACACCTCTGGAAGAAGAGCCTATTATCTTTAAGGTAAAGTTAGAGTTCTTCCAGATTGATCAGGATGTGTGTTGAGGAGAAACAGAAAAGTTAGAAGTTCTAGGCAAGAAAATTATTGTATTCCACCATTCTTACTTGGAGCTCCTGTAGTTTTTTAAATAAACACTTCTAAATTTGTTATATGCCTCTAGTCAGTATCAAATGCCTTTAAATGGCTGGGATTTTTAATCATTTTACAAATTTTATCCTAAAAGCTAAATAATAAACACCTTCCCTACACTTGCTTATATTTGTTTTCTACAGAAGGGAATCACCTAGCCTTCTGGAACCATTATTGGAAAGCCTATAATTATTAAATTATTGAAACCAGTTCAGTGAAACTACTGATAAAAATGAAGTGCTATATCTAGTCATAGGGGAAAGGAGAAGAAATTCAGGTATTTAAACCCGAAGTTGAAATTGAATATTGTTGGAAACCTGTTGAAGACATATGCTTATTCTCTAAAGACTCATGATTAACACTTACAGATTAATAGAAGGTTGTGGCTTTTCCATAACCGTAATGATATAATCTGAAGTGTTTTTTTCCTAAGATTTTATTTATTCCTTTGACAGACAGCAATCACAAGTAGGCAGAGAAGCCTGTAGAGAGGGATGAGGGAAGCAGGCTCCCTGCTGAGCAGAGAACCCTTTTCAGGGCTCAGTCCCAGGACCCTGGGATCACGATCTGAGATGAAGGCAGAGGCTTAATCCACTGAGCCACCGAGGTGCCCCAATAATATCTGAAGTTAAGTATGTATTTGTTTTATTTATTTTTTATTTATTTTTTATAAACATATAATGTATTATTGGCCCCAGGAATAGAGGTCTGTGATCGCCAGGTTTACACACTTCACAGCACTCACCATAGCACATATCCTCCCCAATATCCATAACCCCACCACCCTCTCCTGATCCCCTTCCCCCCAGCAACCCTCATTTTATTTTGTGAGATTAAGAGTCTATTATGGTTTGTCTCCCTCCCAGTCCCATCTTGTTTCATTTATTCTTTTCCTACCCACCAACACCTCCATATTGCATCTCCACTTTTTCATATCAAGGAGATCATATGATAGTTGTCTTTCTCTGATTGACTTCTTTTTTTTTTTTTTTTTTTTTAATTTTATTTATTTATTTTTTTAAAGTTTATTTATTTATTTAACAGAGAGAGATTACAAGTAGGCAGAGAGGCAGGCAGAGAGAGAGAGGAGGAAGCAGGCTCCCTGCTGAGCAGAGAGCCCGATGCGGGACTCGATCCCAGGACCCTGAGATCATGACCTGAGCCGAAGGCAGTGGCTTAACCCACTGAGCTACCCAGGCGCCCCTCTGATTGACTTCTTTCACTAAACATAATACCCTCTAGTTCCATCCACGTCATCACAAATGGTAGGATTTCATTTCTTTTGATATATATATATATATATATATATATATATGAAGGAGAAAATAAAATACTAAAAGGCTGGCAAAGATGCTAGGAAAATGTGCTTTAACCAAATCAGAAGAGACCCCAAATTGTGGGGGGTGGGGGGTGGAGAAAGAGGATAAAAAGAAGTTGAGAAAAAAAAAATTATGAAAAGAAAACAAATAAAGAAAAAATATAAAAAAGAAATATATATATATATATAGATATTTATCTATCTATATATATTAGACTGGTGACTAGAACAGGGTTACCCACTTAGTTTTGGAGTATTTTGGTCTCTTAGAAGAAACTACCTCCTAAAATTTTAAAGAATGAAAAACATATATAAGGGTAAACACAATGAAGGGATGGAATACGCCTATGAAGATGGAAAAATATTTTTTTTTTAATTTCTAAAAAAGGAGTTGATAAAGTAAGTTGGTTGGGAGAATAAAGAAAAAGAAAGTGGAGAGAATTTGCTTGGGTTGGAGACTAAAACAAGACCAGAGCTAGATTTAGGGTATATTTTGATCTATTAGAAGAAGTTGACCCCAAGTTTTTTAGATGAAAAATCCCTATGTGTATACAAAAAATATAATTAGATACAATGAAGGATAATATATGACTATAATAATGAAGGTTCAAAAAATATTATTTTTTTATGAAAGGTATTCTTAAGATAAATTAGTTTAAAAAAAACATTAAAAGAGGAAAGGGTAAAAGTTAAAAAAATTTAGCAGAAGAAAAAAATTAAATTAAGATAATTAATTAACTGCAAGACTAAAGAATCATGGGGAGAAAGCCATGAATTCCATGCTTTGCTTTCTCCTCCTCTGGAATTCCACTGTTCTCCTTGGTAAGTGAACTTGGTCTTGGCTAGATTTCTTGTTGATCTTCTGGCGGAGGGGCCTGTTGTAGTGATTCTCTAGTGTCTTTGCCTGAGGCAGATTTGCATCTCCCATAGCAGGGACCAGGCTAAGTAATCTCCTAGGGTTCACTTTTGGGAGCTTTTGTTCCCTGAATGCTTTCCGTACAGTTCTGGAGGACAGGAATGAAAATGACAGCCTCCCAATCTCTGGCCCAGAGGATCTGAGAGCTTGGTGCCTCACTCCTTAGTGCACCCTCAGAGAAAAATGCTCAATCACTCCTGTCTCCCTGGCCTCCGGCTATGCTCCAAGCTCACCCACCCCGTGACCAAGCGTCTCTGTCTCTGGCATGGAGCTCCGTCTGGAGTCTCTGAACACCAGATTCCTGAGCTCTTCCAGGGGGTGTCTCCCTGGATCTTGTGGGGACCCCACTCACAGAGCAGTGACCTGTGCCACGGATTACAGTTCAAGGTAACCCCGAGTTGGGAGCTCACTCTTCGGCTCTGTCTCTGTAGCCAGTCTCCCTACTCTAAAACCTGTGAGCTCTGTGACACTCAGACACCCCCAATTCTTCTGTGACCCCGCGGGACCTGGAGCCACACTGACCCCGCATGGGATTCATCCTGGTTCAGCCTCTGGAGTGATGTCCCTCAGTGGAACAGACTTTTAAAAGTCCTGATTTTGTGCTCCTTTGTTCCACTGCTTGCTGGGAGCTGGCCCCTCCCCCTGTGATCTATCTTCCCATCACTTTGGATTCACTTCTCTGCGGGTCCTACCTTTCAGAAAGTGGTCGATTTTCTATTTCTAGAATTGTTGATCTTCTTATCTTTGATCTCCTGTTGGATTTGTAGGTGTTCGCAGTTGTTTGATAAGCTGTCTAGCCGATCTCCTGCTACCTGATGTTGTCTCAGCCTGCTACTTCTTCTCCATCTTGACTCCTCCCCCAAGTATGTATTTGTTTTGATTTATTAGTTGCAGATAAAGTTATCAAGTTTGAATATAGTTTGTGTATTTGTATAAACTGCTTGGAATTCTCACAAATGAGTGTTCACCCCATGTGTTCTCCACAACCTCCTGGCTTTTAATATGCGTGGCAGTATTGAGTGGTGCTTACAAGGTACCTTTCTTCTCTGGGAGCACTGCCTGGTTTGTTGTAAAGGCCAGAGCCTGGCTATCCATGCTTGTTCCTGTCCTGCTTTAGTACTGTAAGGACCTATTTTATATTTTTATTTTAGCCAGAGGATTCTATTGAGGTTAAACAATAACTTTGTTGTTTAACCCTTAAACTGTCCCTGCTCCCTTTCTCCCCTTCCCCCAGGGGACTTAAAAACAAGTCCCGGAAACCAGTCTCAGGTAACAAAGCTCAAATACAAGGATGGGTCAGGCCAGCTGGAGGCATCTGACCAGTGGGGGCGCATACTGTCTCCTAGCTACCAAGGTGATGGGCTAGTTTTCATGGCTACTGTGGGGTGAATTGTAATTCAATTCACCTGTGTGTGCCAGGCCCAACCACATGGCCTTTGCTCTATAAAAGTTAGTCTGGAAAGCAGGGAGGGGCAGCCCCAACCGGTCTGTTTGACGGTGTGTCTGATTCTTTTTTTTTTTTTTTAAGATTTTATTTATTTATTTGACAGACAGAGATCACAAGCAGGTAGAGAGGCAGGCAGAGAGAGAGAGAGAGGAAGAAGCAGGCTCCCTGCTGAGCAGAGAGCCCGATGTGGGACTCGATCCCAGGACCCTGAGATCATGACCTGAGCCAAAGGCAGAGGCTTAACCCTCTGAGCCACCCAGGCGCCCCGGTCAGTCTGATTCTTGATGCTTGGCATGAAATAAAGCTTTGCTTGACCTTCGCTTTGTATCAATCTCGCTCCTTTAATCACGGACCAATTATTGGGGTACCCATTTTTGGGGGTACCTAACAAGTACCTTCCTCACTTTGCAGTTGAGGAGATGGTGTTGGTGTGGTGTAGGGAAATCACTAGAGATTTAGTCAATAACCTCCCTGCCAGGGTTGGCTCTGTTTAGCAGTTTGTGTGCTCCCCAGAGTCTGCTCACTGAAAGGACACTTAAGGACACTGTTTCAAAAACAAATTTAAACCCTGCAATCTGGGCACAGTAAACTTAGGAATCATTTTATATAATAATGATAATATTAATTATCATCATATAATCATCATATATATTATATAATAAATTGATTATAACATAATTAATATAAAAATGTTAATATGTTATGTGATTCATAAAGAATTTGACTTTCTTAAATGATCAACCAACCAGGTTTTCATTTTTGTGTCACCTGGCACAGCTAGATCTCTATGGATTAGTAGGTACAAGGGAGCGATGCCTGAAAACGTGGCCTGTGTGCACAGAGTGTGTTGGGCTGGCAGGAAGGGCTACTAAAGATGGCGAAAATTCCAGCCACAAGACCTGAGCTCAGACAGGAGAACAAAGGCCCAAGCAGGAATCTGAGACCCCCGCCCTGGGCTCCTGTGGACCAATGGGATCCCGACCAGCAGGCGGGATATCTGAATAAGGGAAACTTGCCAAAAGACCCCTGAGCTTTCCCCAAGACCCCTCAAAAGCCCCCTCCGCCCTGCCTTGGGCGTGACTTCCCCCACTCTGCTTTCCAGAGTTGCGGAACCTCGCCCGAGGGTGCCCACCTCCTCCAGGTGCAACTTTCTCAGCTCCCCTTCACCTGGGCCCTGAAGCTTCACCAGAGAGAAACTTTAATAAACCTTGCCTTACACCCACTTCACCTGATGTTGTGTTTATTTCGTCGGAAAACTTTACAGGATGTAGATCGACTTGCCACAACTGTCCCATGTCTGCTGGGGGAGATAGCCCAAGACTGAGAAGATATACCTGCAAAGGCAGTGGTGGAAAGTTCGGGCTCCCGTGCATGAGTGTGCCACATTCACTGAGCAGGCTGAGGTGAAGTTTTAGAATATAAGTGAGGTCCAGAGCCCATGGCTGATAAAGTATTCTTAAGATGTCTCTGGTGCAAAAAGGTGATTTTATTAAAGCACAGGGACAGGCCCCATGGGCAGAAAGAGATGTTGCCCTGGGAGGCAAGGAAAAAGAGGGGTTTTGAAAGAACTTTCATATGCTAAAGAAGACCCACAAGATTCAGGGATACCAGAGGCCTTGCCATTGTCAAGGTTGTTTTTCCCTTCTTAGCAAGGGATTAACTTTAAAATAGTTGAAAGATTTCTGGAAGAATGTCACACATGTCCCACCCAGGAATGGGGTCGGGAGGAAAGGTTGCAGTTTCTGTTTTATCCTCAGCTAGGCTTCTGTTCCCTCATCATTTCCCCCAGGAAAAATTTTGACTCTTAAATCTTTAAGGTTGTTGAAAGTGGAAGGTCTCATCTTCTGTAAATTCTTCCTGCTGAATAGTAGAGTTGTCCCTACCTACTCAGGTCAACATTGGTCAGTTGGGGAATGTGTAGGGGAGTTACAAAAGATGGAGGCAGCTGAATCCAATGCTGCTGACAGTATTGTGAGGAGCTATTTAGAAATTGTCCCTGCTCCCCTTTCCCCAGGGGATTTACAGGTAACAAAGCCCAGATACAAAGGTGGGTCAGGCCAGGTGGAGACATCCGATCAGTAGGGGGCATGCATACTGTCACCTTGGTTACCAAGGAGTATGGGCCCCACCCTTTGGGAGCCCTTTTGGCACCAATCCCAGTCAAGGTGTAATAGGCTGGTTCAAATGTCTACTAGGGTAAATTGTAACTCGACTGGTAACCTAGCATCACTGTGAAGTTTCCTGTGTGTGTTACAATCTCATTGGCCACTTGTGTGTGGCAAGGCCCGACCTCATGGCCTTTGCCCTTAAAAAGCTAGCCTGTGGGACACCTGGGTGGCTCAGTTTTAAGCAGCTGCCTTCGGCTCGGGTCATGATCCCAGCATCCTGGGATCCAGTCCCACATGGGGCTCCTTGCTCGGTGGGGAGCCTGCTTCTTCCTCTGTCTCTACCTGCCATTCTGTCTGCCTGTGCTCGCTCTCTCTCCCTCTCTCTCTCTGATAAATAAAATCTTTAAAAAAAAAAAAAAAGCTAGCCTGTGAAACAGAGAAGGGTCGCCCTCTCTTGGAAGAGGTGCAGCCCAAACGTTTGGTTAGGTTCTTGATGCTTGGCGCGAAGGAAAGCTTTGCTTGACCTTTGCTTTGTATCAGTCTTGCTCCTTTAATCACGGACCCATTATTAGGGCACAACAGTATCATCTGTCAATGTGAAGTCATTGTAGCAGCAGGTTTCTTAACACCAGGTAGAAAGAAACACACTGAAGAAGGCAACACATTAAGATTAGTAAGGCTATAAGAATGAAAAGTCCAACAAAGAGATCTTTTATCATCGACCATAATCCTCCTTTAAACCAGGAACTTAACCAATTACTGAGAGAGAAAGGATTTTGTAGAGCCCCAATTTGGGTATTAATATCTTTTATTAGTCTGGTGACATTTTTGTGATAATCTGGGATATACACTGTAAGGACCTATTTTATATTTTTATTTTAGCCAGAGGCTTCCATTGAGGTTAAACAGTAACTTTGTTGTTTAACCCTTAAACTGTCCCTGCTCCCCTTCTCCCAGGGGATTCACTTAAAAACTAAGTCCCAGAAACCAGCTCCAGGTAACAAGGCCCAGATACAAGGGTGGGTCAGTATCGCCCTCGCCCCGCAGGGACGACAATGATGAGGGAGCAGGAGGCTGGCTGAGGACAAAGCAAAAGCTGGCGCCTTGCACCCCCTCTTCACCCGCTCCCCTCCATGTGTGTGGCATTCCTCAGGCACCCATGACTGCCATAAAACGATAAATAGTTAACTTGCAGGGATCACAATCCTGCAGAACAGGAATCTCCCTTGCCCTACAAGATGTCCTAGAGACCTGAACAGGGAGGTTACCTTATCAATAGCACAAATTTCCAGAGGCAAATAACTCTTGGTTCCTGAAGCCCTAATGTCCCCCTCCCACCATAAACTGGAGGAGACTGGGGTAGAAAGGAATGTAAATGATAGCCAGATCATAATGCCCCACCAAGAATCCCCCATTATCTTGATGTTAGTGCTTGACCTAGGGACGACATTAATCAAGCCATAATGTCAAAGACTCCCCCCCGGCACCTTGTAGACCCTCCCTAGCATGTGAGAACTCTGTCGAAATCCCCCATTCCTTCACCACCTCCCCCCAACCGTGGGGTATATAACATGCCCACCTTCACAACCCGGGGCAGCAGCTCTTCCTGCCCATGGGTCCTGTCCCCGTGCTTTAATAAACCACCATTTTGCACCAATGACGTCTTAAGAATTCTTTCTTTAGTCGTCGGCTCCGAACCTCCTCACCACACCGAACCTGACTTAAGGTTCTGGGACTTCATCATTTTTGGCGAGCCAGCCAGGAGATTTGTGAGTCTTTACATTTGGACTCTGAGCTTCGGTGCAAATTGGTGAGTACTTTCTCTCCTTTTCTGTACTCTCGTTCCAGGGCTCTTTCAAGGAGTATGGTCTTATTGGAACACTTGCATGTCAATTGCTCAGGCTGTAATCCTCTAGCCCGTGGCTACTCCACGGGGAGGAAAGCGTCTGCCTTTTGACTGTAAGCTAGTACCCTGGCCGGAATGGCAATAAGACCCAGAAACTTGATGGCCTCACTCTATTCCTGTTCTTATAGAAAGTTGTCTCTCTTGGGCACGGGACAGCCACCTAAGTCACCAGGACGGCTGCCAATCTTAAGACTCCCGTGTGAGGTTTCCTCCTGATTGATCTAATGTGATCCCCTCCACATGCCCGGTCTAGCCACTTCTGGCCGCGGGACCTCCACTGGGAGCCGGCCGAAACCAGTACCCGATTGAATTAAAACGCAACCGGGGAACGTTTCCTAGGGAAGTTGGCTGTAAGGACCACATGTGTTGGAATGTCGCATAGACCATGATGGATTTCAATCTTTACTGTTTCTCGTCAGTGTCTTCTGCAAACCGCCTAAAGCTATGAAATTGGGTAATTTCCCCTTGCCAAACTTTTCTAGTACTTCCATGGGTTAATATGGCAAAACGGTATGCAGTCTTCAGGATAGACAATGGCTTGGCATGGCACAATTTCCTAGTCCATTCACCAGGCACCCATTGGCAGCCTAGGATGCGATGGGGAAGCGGAGGGACGCCGGCACCCCTTCCAGGGCCTTTAACGGCAGGAATGCCTTCCCAGGGAAGGCAAAACGGTGATCAATAGCGATTTTTGTTGAGGGACGCCTCCGGTCGCTTTTGACACAGGAACCTCTGACATATCCTGCGTGGAACGCTACCCAGGAGTCAGGGGGGATTTGGTAATGGACCTTCATTACTTTTCTGGCTTCAGTTCCCAAGGACTCTACCTTGGGGTGCCTTTTAACCCACTGGAAATAATTTGGATTGCAAAACTTAGGAAAGGACTGAGCTCCTGTAACACTGCATGGCCTCAGTGGGATCTATCAGTTAGATCTCTGCAGGAAAGAGGGCAAATGGACCTAGGACACCTTCACTGCTCATACCTAGGCCTTTATTGCTCTACACCAGGACCCCAGACTAAGGGGCTTTTGCAAAATGTGTTTGCCCAAATGGGTCAGCTAGTAAACTTTCTCCTGACATATTGGATGGTAATTACGTAAATAAGCCTTCTTCTAGTAAACCCAGGTTGCTGGGCCATCCCTAGCAAAGGGGACTCTGGCTTTATTCCTCTGTTTCTCTTAATAGATGTGGGGGCTTCTCCCTCACTCACATCCCGTGTTAATGGCTATAACTGGAGCCAACTGGGGTTGGTCTAACTCGAGACAGAGACCATAAGGAATATTCCCAAGCAGCTGCCGAAACTCTCTTTGTTTCGGGGAAGTTTCCCTGTGTTCTCTGGCCTGACTTGGACTGCCTAACCCCTCCCCCCTTGCTGGTGGGAAAGCATGGCGTCTGCTCCTCTGTTGGGGCTTATGAGCTCCGAAACCGGGAATCTTTTCTCTGCCTCCTGGCAGCACTTTGTTTCTTCTGTTTCCCCCTTACGTGTTTCTGTACCAACGTGTGTGCAGCCTGCATGACTAGCTTCTAGATTATGCACCACGGCTCCTTCTCTCTTCACTGTCAAGGAGCGAGAAGAGCCCCCCTGGACCTAACACCCCCACTCCAGATCTTCCCACGCATGTCTCAGGTAAACATTCAAAGTGGAGTGGGTCCAGGTGGAACATAAATCACTATTGGAACTAAGTTAAGTTTGTTGGTTTAATTAAGACCTGTCTTTTAAGTTTACAGCAGTAAATGTGAAGCTTTATTCTATCAAAGTTTACTGAAGGTCAAATAAGCTTGTGTTATTTGTTAAAATTTGTTAGCAAAGAAATGACTAAACTGATGGTTAATTGTCTATCTCAAAGTTCTAATGGGTAATTGCTGAAGTAGCTTTCAAAGTCTTTGGTAACCTGAAAGTTTTAAAGTTTTGCTTGGATGACAAATGGAATTAAATTGTGGACATCTAGGTCTTAACCAAACAGGATAAAATGCTAAGTCGTTAATTTCTGGATGTAGGCTTGTGCTTTTTGACTTCTTACTGCAAAGAAACTAAGAGTATTTAAATCTGCTGGTAAACTTGTTTGCCACTTAACTGATTCATAAATTTGCCACCTGAAGAATTCTGTTGTAACAGTTCACAATTGGTTAATAACTAAAGGTGTTTCTAAGAATACAAAATTCTGCTTAGTGTAACTAAGACTGATGGAAATAAAGGGAAACTCTGTATGTAGGAAAGTAGGAGATATGTAAGAAAGATTTAAGGAATGGGAATACATTTTGTTGAAGGTAAAGGAAGGTAATTTTGTCCTAAATGAGATGGTTGTTTGGAAGGAAATGGCTTGGGACAAAACCTGAATGCAAAGGAAAGTTGTAGAAGGTTTGTGAAGGGAAATCTTCAGAAAAGGAATTTTAGCAATGGTCAAGAATGGATTAAGATTGAAATGAATGGGTTTTAAGGATACATTGGTACAAGACTGAAATTGTCTCTGTTCAAAAGGACAATGTTTTCTTAGATCAATTGATCTGCTGTTAAGAAAATGTAAATGGTTTTCTCTTTGCCTGCCCAGAAAAACGAGTTTCTATGTTCAGTTTTATCAGGTGTTTAACATCCCTAATTATATTTAGGCATGTGCTTTAAAACTTTCTAAGATTTTAGCAAATGTTGACAGGATTTAAATTGTAAATCTCTTTAACTCAGGCTTTTCCTTGGTATGTGAAGTTGCTCATGAAGTACTACTGAACCAATGATAAACCTTGGGTTACATTTGGGAAAATGCTATAACTATTCTAGAGATTCTATGCACTTCCTAAAGTTTTAACGTTTTGAGAGATCATCGCTTGATACTGTAATTATGGAAATGTTATGTATCACAGAAATAACCTGATTTCCTTGCAGCTAAATTGTAAACGCCCGTATCTCTTTAGCTCTAACCATATCCATTCTGAGTTTTTGTCATTTATAATTGTTTTAATTCTCTGGTAAAATAAGTTTTATCTTCAAGTAGATTCCTATAAAGGACTTTCAGGACAAATACAGATATTTGATATGCTTGAAAATCCTAAAACTGAAATGGGTAAGAATTTCCAGAACTGACTAAAGCCGCATTCACCAGAATTAGTAACATGGGACTAAATGAACTAAAAGATTATAGTGTTGTGTATCTTAATGTTTTGTCTTACTTTAAACATGGCTGGTTCTCTCTACTGTTTGCTCTTACAGACTAGGGATACTCCCTCCTAGTTATCTGTAACTTACAGAGATGTAAAAGTATTGATTTGCGAACAAATCAAAGCATTCAAATTTTTTTCTCTATCTGAACCCTCTGAAACCAAAAGGTCTTAGTAAGTATTCTTTCTTCCGTGGCAATCAGTCATTTGCATAAGTTCAATAAGAATCTGTTCTCCTTGTAACAGGAAAGAATTGGAAACACGGGTTATTTTACCAAGGCTTTGACTGGGATGTCATATTTGAAAAGACTCAGATATGACCAGACAGCTTTAAGGAACTAAGGTTGACTTTATGAAACCTGGAGCCATAAAGCCCCTTGGGACTGTTGGCCTGATACCTTGCTTACAGAGTTCCCAGCAGCCCCACCAGGTGAGTAAAGAATGTCACTCCTTGGTAGGTGCAGTCTCGGGAAGAGGAATTCGCCCAAAGGTATTGCAGGCATGCCTCATGGCAAGTACAGGACTTGGCTTCTGGCCCGGAGAGGCTACTAAAAGTTCAACCTAGAGATTCCTTATAAGAAGTTCCAGCAAAGCGGATTCTAAAAGATCTATTGATCACAGTCACTGTTCTTACTGAGCTTATGTAAATAATTAGGCCAAGTTTGTTAAAACTGGACTTGTTTCACAAGTGAATTAGTCCTGATTTGGCTATCTCTGGAAATGAGGGTTATTTTAGAGAGAAAAATTGTTTGAGAAAAATTGTTTTAGTAACACACCTTTATGGATGTTAAATTCTAGATTTGATTGTCTTTAAATGTTTGTTTACCTAAGCTAAACAATTAGAGGTAAACTTCAGAGAAGTTACACAATAGCTCATTTAGATGATCTTCTTGCTTTTTTATTTTGTGGGGATATTAGCAGACCCCACGGCACATGATTAAACAACTGGAAAAATGGGATTGATTCCCCTACAATTGTATAACTTGACTAACACCTTATGTGTGGCTGGGATAATGAAATTGCCTAAAAGCCAACCTATCACACTCCATAGGATTAACTATGGACTTGTGGAGATAATGGATGACCCCACTTTCTTTATGAATGGATTGAATGCTTCATGGGGGGCTCCCCTTATCTCTTGACAAGTTTTCTCCCACTTGACAATGATCCTCTGTAATCAGGATATTGTTAAGGCTGGACCACTCAAAGGTCTTCTTATTGGTTTCACCCCTTTGTCATATTTATCCTAGAGGCCACCTCTGTTGAGGTGCAATTGCAAATAGATGCTTTAGCTAAGCATGGAACAGCCCTCCTATAAAAGAGCCTCAAAGCTCACTATGGGACAGTCCTTGACTGTAATGATGTCACATCAGGTCCAGATTTGTCTTAGAAGGCAAAGGCCATCAATGGATGATGGAGGCCAACTTATTAAATACTGGGCTACATTAACAGATATGCCAGAAATAAAACTTGTCATACTTTAAACCTAGTTACCTGTATGCCTGAACCTGACCACTGTACTTCTTTCTCTATAGAGCAAAAATGTTCAAAAGTTATTGATCTTGCTTACTCTATTTGTCCAGATTTAAGATGCCCCTGTTAAAAATAAGAATGACAGTTGGTTTTCTGATGACAGTAGTTTTCATAGAAAAAATAAGAAAAGCTAGGTGTGCCATAGTGCTTACTAGCACTTTGCAATTGCCAAAGCCTAAGAATTAACATTTATACTGACTCCAAATATGCTTTCCTGGTACTACATGCCCATGGAGCTATTTGGAAGGAAAGGGGATTGCTATCAAGCCATAACTCCCCAATCCAATATGGGCCTAAGTTCCAAAACCCTCCTCATCGCTATACTAAGGATGGCATATATCAAATCTGGGATATACATCTGTGTCTCACACCCATGATTGGACAGCTCAGTCAGAAGGCAGTTTTATGCTGGGAACAAGAATCATACGAGTGGTACTTGGGCAAATAACACATGATGTCTAGGATGGCTCACTAGAAATGTGTTCCCAAGTAATAGTACTCCAGGCTACTGACCGGTTTGCTACTGATTGGGCAAGGTGACCTGGCATCAGATGGCCAGCTCCAAACGGAACCCACTGGATATATGGAACCAACCTGTGGCCCTGGCTTCCTCCAGGGTGGATAGGTCGCTGTACTTTAGGATTTGCCTGGATCCATGGGCGCATTACTAAAACCATTACAACTCCAGCTAATCTCCCCAACTTGAAACAAAGATGGACACAATCTGTTTTTAAATGGTATGATCACTTAGCATCCATTTTTGTTCCATCTGCGGGACTAGAGGATGTCATGTGGCATGTAGAAGCCCTTACTAAATATACTACAAAGGCACTCAATGATCCAATAAATGGCATCTCCCTCCTTAATACCAAAGTCTCACAAATACGCAAGGCAGTCCTACAAAATAGGATGGCCTTGGATGTCCTGACAGCAGCCCAGGGTGGCAAATGTGCAATTATCAAGACAGAATGTTGTGTATACATTCCAGACTATCACAAAAATGTCACAGGACTAATAAAAGGATATTAATACACAGATTAAGGCCCTACAAGATCCCTCTCTCTCTCTCAGTAAATGGTTAAGTTCCTAATTTGAAGGAGGACTATGGCCAAATCTCCTTTTCGGGCTTCTTATTCTTATCGCCTTATTAATCTTAATATGTTGCTTTGTTCCATGTTTCTCTACTTGGTGCGAGACTCCATTGCTACAATGACTACACCACAGCAGACGATCCTTGTCGCGTGCGAGGATGCCTCTTCACTGTCAGCGCTGGATTCAGCTGCCTCCACCTTTCGTAACTCCCTTATACGTTCCTACCCTGACCAATATTGACCCGAGCAGGTAGGGACAGCTCTACGCCCCTATTCAGCACGAAGAAGTTACAGAAGATGAGACCTTCCACCTTCAACCACCTTAAAGATTTAAGGGTCAAAATTGTTCAGGGGGGAATGATGAGGGAGCAGGAGGCTGGCTGAGGACAAAGCAAAAGCTGGCGCCTTGCACCCCCTCTTCACCCGCTCCCCTCCATGTGTGTGGCATTCCTCAGGCACCCATGACTGCCATAAAACGATAAATAGTTAACTTGCAGGGATCACAATCCTGCAGAACAGGAATCTCCCTTGCCCTACAAGATGTCCTAGAGACCTGAACAGGGAGGTTACCTTATCAATAGCACAAATTTCCAGAGGCAAATAACTCTTGGTTCCTGAAGCCCTAATGTCCCCCTCCCACCATAAACTGGAGGAGACTGGGGTAGAAAGGAATGTAAATGATAGCCAGATCATAATGCCCCACCAAGAATCCCCCATTATCTTGATGTTAGTGCTTGACCTAGGGACGACATTAATCAAGCCATAATGTCAAAGACTCCCCCCCGGCACCTTGTAGACCCTCCCTAGCATGTGAGAACTCTGTCGAAATCCCCCATTCCTTCACCACCTCCCCCCAACCGTGGGGTATATAACATGCCCACCTTCACAACCCGGGGCAGCAGCTCTTCCTGCCCACGGGTCCTGTCCCCGTGCTTTAATAAACCACCATTTTGCACCAATGACGTCTTAAGAATTCTTTCTTTAGTCGTCGGCTCCGAACCTCCTCACCACACCGAACCTGACTTAAGGTTCTGGGACTTCATCAACAAGACTCCCTGGTTCGGATGCATCTTCTCTCTCTTCTCTCTTTTTATTTCCGCAAGTCTACACACTTATATACGCTTACATGACCAATCAGCGAGCAGGGTACAAGAGGGAGCGAATCAGGCTGTGCACCTAAACGAACAACTTCGCTAGCAACCAATGCTGTTTACTTCCTTTTTGGGCATTCCGCTTAGTCTCACGAGGCAATCCTAACCTGGCAACTAGCCAGGTGCCATCTTTTAATGGCAGAGGCTGCCCTGGCCAGGGGCCTGCCTCCGACAGGTCAGGCCAGTTGGAGACATCAATCAGTGGGGTGTTGCATATGTCTCTCTGGCTACCAAGGAGTATGACCCCCCCACCCAGCCCTTTGGGAGCCTTTTTGGCACCACTCCTAATCAAGGTGTAATAGGCTGGGTCAAATGTCTACTAGGGTAAATTGTAACTCAACTGGTCACCTAGCATCACGGTGGAGTTTCCTGTGTGTGTTAAAATCTCATTGGTCACCTGTGTGTGGCCAGGCCCAACCCCATGGCCTTTGCCCTTAAAAGCTAGACTGAAACAGAGATGGGTTGCCCTCTCTTGTAAGAGGTGCATCCCCAAACATTTGGTTGAATTCTTTATGCTTGGCGTGAAATAAAGCTTTGCTTGACCTTTGCTTTATATCAGTCTTGCTCCTTTAATCACCAACCCCATTATTGGGGAATAACATACACACAACATTCCGTTTTGATAATTGCACACGTGCCACCCTGTAATGCTGTTAGGACATCTAAGGCCATTCTATTTTGTAGGACTACCTTGTGCATCTGTTCAACTTAATTATTAAGTGAATAGATGGGATTTAGTGAATCACTGAGTGCCTTCTTGGTGTATTTATTACGTGCTTCTACATGCCAAATGACATTCTCTAGCCCTACAGATGGAGCAAAAATGGATAAGTGATCATAGCATTTAAAAACAGTTGTGGGGGCACCTGGGTGGCTCAGTGGGTTAAAGCAGCTGCCTTCGGCTCAGGTCCTGATCTCAGGGTCCTGGGATCGAGTCCCACGTTGGGCTCTCTGCTCAGCGGGGAGCCTGCTTCCCTCTCTCTCTCTCTGCCTGCCTCTCTGTCTACTTGTGGTTTCTCTCTGTCAAATGAATAAATAAAATCTTAAAAAAAAAAAAAGATTGTGTCTGGGAAACCTGGGTGGCTCAGTCCATTAAGCTGCTGCCTTCAGCTCAGTTCATGATCCCAGGTTCCTGGGATCAAGTCCCAAATCTGGCTCCTTGCTCAGCAGGGAGCCTGCTTCTCTCTCCACCTTGAAATACCAACTGAGTATTATTTAAAAAGACCACCAGAGACGTGAGTCAAAGCCAAGCAGCAAGGGTCGTTTATTGCAGGTTCGAACCTGTACCTCTGCGCCGCTCATTGCCGATAACGCCGAGAGGTCCAGAACTGGGTTGGTGCAGGGTTTTTATAGACAGATACAAACAAGTTTCAGGTGGGGCTGAGCTGATTGGTTGACAGTTTGAACAGGCATACTTGGCGTCAGCGGATTGGTTCAACAAAGTGAAAGACCCGCGGATCCCCTTACCCAAGAATTCAACACTGCCACAGGATGCAAACAGCAAGAGGTTCTTTATTGTAGTGTAGCGCGGGCGCCTGCGGGTGGTCAGCAGCTCCTGCTAGCTGAGCACACCAGGCTGAGGTGGTGCAAGATTTTTATAGACAGGTATAAACAAGTTTTGGGTGGAGCGGAGCTGATTGGTTGACAATTTGAACTTTTTGAAAAAGGCATACTTGGTGTTAGCGGATTGGCTTTGGGAGACCCACGCGCGTGAAGAAAAAGGCGGGAAGGAGAAACAAAGAGGGGAAGTTAGACATTGTTACTCAGCAGAAAAACATCTTGTCTACGTGACTATGTGGCCCCCTGCCTACGTGATCAACATGACTATATGACCCTCTGCCTATGTGGTCAGGCATTAGGCCATACCTTGGAGAAAAGCTATTTGCAGGGAGGGCCATATCCTGCTATGAAGCAGTTATTATGAAACTACCAACTATTATTGTGTTCTAAAGGCCAAGCAGTTACAGAAAAGCAAGAGAGCGGTTAATTAGTTAATATCTGGGGGAAGGGTCTTTCAAAAGCAGTCTTACAGAAGCAGAACTGGCCGGTTAGCCCACGCGCGTGAATAAAGCAAGTGTTCATACAGAAGCTAAACTAGCTGGTTAACAGGATAAAAATGCACTTCTAGCCAGGGGGGTTCTTTTGGTCTTTCAGCCTCTGCCTGCCACACTGCCTGCTTGTGTGCTCTCTCACAAATAAATAAAATCTTTTAAAAAATAAAAACAGATTTTGTTCATCTTTGCTTTACATTGGAGAGATTAGCTGAAATAATGTTGGTTTTAGTAATTTGTCCATGAATCCAGGCAAAACCTAAAGTACAGCGACCTTTCCACCCCAAAGGAAACCAGGGCCACAGGTTAGTTCCAAATATCCAGTGGGCTCCATTTGGAGCTAGCCATCTGATGCCAGGTCACCTTACCCAATCAGCAGAAAACCAGACAGTAGTCCAGAGTACTATTCTTTGGGAATATGCTTCTAACGATAGCCATCCTAGATGTCGTATGTTATTTGCCCAAGTATCATATATATAATTTCTCTGCTCCCAGCATAAAACTGCCTTTGGCTGAGCTGTCTGATAGTGGATGTGATCCACAAATATGTATCCTAAATTTGATATATGCCATCCTCAGTATAGCGATAAGTAGGATTTTGTAGCTTGGGCACTGGTTGGTGGGTATTAATTTGTGAGTTTGTCAGTTAAAATTTTAGTAGTTTGAGAGTATGAAAAAGTTTGGTTATGTCCTGGTAAACCTCCAGGTCTTACTGACCATGGGCCAGGAAGAAACATTTGATTAGTGATAGATTTATCCTGATACATACTATCTCTATATATTATTTCTGAAATATAATCATGTAGAGTGTGCCAATCAGTGCCCTATAAAGGGAAAACCCACCAGGGTAACCCAGACATACTTGACATAGGCAAATTCCACATACCCAACAACTGTTTGATTTTGTAGTTCAGCATAATGCTGTGTCCACTGTAGAAAGTTAAAGTCTGTTAAAATAGATGAAAGGAAAATAAGGAGAACATATACAATCTTTATTTTCATGTGAAGAGTAGTTTGAGGTCTTCTGTGGGTTCACAGGAGTAAGGCACCATTAGTTTGCTCACTGGCTGCCTGTGAAGGAGGTAGTGGTTTTATTCTAGATATATGGTCCCATGAAGAATGTCCTTCTAGTTTTACCGCAGTGGGAGTACATAGTATGACCCGATATGGACTTTTCCATTTTGGATTTAGGTTTCCTGCTGTATCCGACTTCAAATTTTTTAAATAAACCATGTCTCTGGGATTTACAGGACTTGAGTTTTCAGTTATAATTAAATCAGATTTGGGGAGTACATGGCTAGTATATTCATTGAGTAACTTATGAATTAAGCCAGCTTTCAGTGAGTAATTTAATAAGGCATTATAATCTTCATCTAATAACAGATCTATAGAAGGAAATGTTTTTTCTATCAAATAACCCCAAAGGGCTAAGTCCTGGAGGTTGTTCTGAAACAGTTCTTATCCTGAGAAGTTCTACTGGCAAGAGAGTAACCCAATCTTCCTGGCTTTCTAGACTAAGTTTAACAAGATGGCATTTTAAAGTATGATTACTCTTCTCTACTTTCCTGGAGGATTGTGGATGCCAGAATGAATGCAAGAAATATTTAATTCTTAAGGTTTGGGCTATTTGTTGAGTTATTTGAGTGGTAAAAGAAGGACCATTGTCACTTTGAAGAGATTGAGGAAGGCCAAATCTAGGAATAATTTCTCACAACAAAATCTTAGTTACTTCTATGGCTCTTTCAATTTTTCATGGAAAGGCCTCTAATCCACCTGGTGAAGTTATCAACATGATAAAGTTCTAGAACCTAGGTGAGGTTCTGTGGGCTGAGGTCCAGAGCTGATGAACAAGAAAGAATTCTTGAGACATCTTTGGTGCAAAATGGGGTTTATTAAAGCACGGGGACAGGACCCGTGGGCAGGAAGAGCCTGCTGCCCCAGGTTGTGAGAGACGGCAGGTTCTGTACCTTGCGGTTGGGGGAAGGTGAGAAGAAGGGAGGTTTCAACGGAGCTTTCATATGCTAAAGAGGGCCTACAAGGTGCCAGGATACCCTATGCCTTGCAGCTTGGTCAGTGTTGTCTTTTGGAAAGCCATTCACATTTCTGCTATCAAGCATCTTTGTTAGTGAGATTTGGGTTTAGAAGAAATTTAACTTTATTTAGGGCTTGAGGAACTGAGTTATTTCCCTCTGGAAATTGTGCTATTGATAAGGTTACTTCTTTGTTTGTAGATCTCTGGGACATTTGTAAACTAAGGGAGACTCTGTCTTGCCAGATTGTGATCTCTGCAAATTAACTATTTGTTTCTCCTTTCTGGCAGTCAGGGGTGCCTGAGGAATATCACACACATTACCTAGGGAAGCAGGTGGAGAGGGGATGCAAGTTGCCAGCTTTTGCTTTGTCTTCAGCCAGCCTCCTGCTCCCTCATCAAACAAACACTTTTAATTGAATATAAATTAATTTGCCCAAATGGGTAGCCTGGTGTAGGCCCTATATTACCTTCCATTGACTATTTTGGGTATAAACACATTTCCCTCATTGTGAACAAGCCAGTTCTGTGTATTTTTAGTGTATCCTCACTTCTGAGCTATGTGAACTTCTTGGTCTGAACAGACCAGAGTTATGGATTCCATAGTAGTTAAGACTGGTATAAGGCTTAATATCTGTTTATCTTTTGCTGTGCTTTTGGCTGCATGGTCTGCTAAATTGTTTCCTTTAGATTCTAGGGTCGTATCCTTTTGATATCCTTTGAGATTAATGACAGATACCTCCTCAGGTGGGTGTACAGTCTCAAGAAGGGTAATGATTTCAGGCCCACATTTGATTAGGGATTATGGCTTGATAGCAAGACACTTTCCTTCCAAATAGCTCTATGAGCATGTACTATCAGAAAGGCGTATTTGGACTCAGAATAAATGTTAATTTTTAGACCTTTTGCGCCAATTGAAGAGCACAGGTGAGTGCTATTATTTAAGCTTTTGGGGCAGAGTTTTTGATTCGAACAGGTTTTTCCTCAATAGTTTTTTAATCATACTAACTATAGCACCTCCAGCCTTTTTCTCTCCTTTATCCATGAAGCTACTTCCATCAGTAAACCAATTATAATCTGCATTTTTAATAAGGGAGTCTTTTAAATCTAGCCTGCTAGAACAGAGGAGATCAATGATCTCTGAACAGTTATGTTCTAGAGGTACAATGTTCAGGTGCAGACATAAGAGTAGCTGGGTTTAAAGTTTGACAAGTTTTAACTGTTGGGTCTGTGGGCCCTGGGAGTGCAGGAGGAACAATAGAAAAGACCGCCACCGCGCCAGGTCCGCCACCGCGCCAGGTCCCACCGTCTTCCAGCCTACCCCCACCCCCTCCTTAACCCTTGACTCTCCCACCAAAAGGATGTATGCCCAGGTCACTTCTCCATAGGCAACCCGATACCTATGCAGGAGACAGATAAAAGATCCCTGCCAACTCCCTCCCACTGCTACTTCCACCACTCTGCTTTCCAGAGTCACAGAACCTCACCCGAGGGTGCCCACGTCCTCCCCATCTCCGGAGCTCTGAAACTTCACGGGAGAGTGCCTTTAATAAATCTTGCCTTGCACCCACTTCCCCTGATGTCGTGTTTATCTTGCCTACAAAACCTTACATTTGGTGCCCGAAACTGGGGAGGAGTTGAGCCCCCACCCTGGTGAGGAGGCTCTCTCCTCTCCCTAGCCAAACATAGACCTGCCTGTCCCAAAGGAACTTCTGAAGCCATGGTGAGTTTCCCCTGATTCTGCGCTTCCATCCAGAAAGCCCTGCCCTAATAGCGGCCATGTCAGGGTGGACCCCGTTGGTCACCAGGTGACATCTGTGACTCTGAGAGGCTTGGAGATGTCCTAATCTCTATGGTAGTCGACAGAGTTTTTCCGCAACTCAGTGGTGGATGAGAGAACGCCTTCCTCTAGCCCTAGGGTTGCCTGGCAACGAATCATGGGAACCTCCCAATCCAAATTCGACCCTAAAATATCCCGGGCCAATCTTAAAACCAATCTTAAAACCCTAGAAGTGGACCAGGACCTGCAACAACGACATTACTGTACTATCGCTTGGCCACAATACCAATTAGACAATCAGTCCCAATGGCCTCCGGAAGGCACTTTTAATTATCAGATTTTCATGGAACTAAATAACCTCAGCAGACACCAATGCTGATGGGCCAAGGTCCCTTACATCCAGGCTTTCTGGACTCTGCGCTCTCGCCCCTCTGCTCTCACTGCTTTACTTCACAGGTCCTCTTGGCCCGCTCCCCTCCCACTACCCTGCCACCCACTGCTCTCAATGACCCGGACCTCTCCTCCCTGTCTACCCTCTCTGAACCCCAGGAGAGCTTCACCCACCCACCAAGAGGGCCCCTGGTTCCTCTTCCTCCTCTTTACCGCAATACCTTACCCCAAGTTCCCTCAAGTTCAGGATTTCTGAACCGGTGCCCTCGTCTGCCCCTCCCCCTCCCCACTCCTATCCAAACTCCTGACAAAGTTATCCGCAGGAAACCTGAAACTTCAATCAAAGTTTACTGAAGGTCAAATAAAGCTCGTGTTATTTGTTAAAATCTGTTAGCAAAGAAATGACTAAACTGATGGTTAATTGTCTGTCTCAAAGTTTTAATGGGTAATTGCTGAGATAGCTTTCAAAGTCTTTGGTAACCTGAAAGTTTCAAGTTTTGCTTGGATGACAAATGGAATTAAATTTGTTGGCTATTTAGGTCTTTTCCAAAGAGAATAAAATGCCAAGTCATTGATTACTGAACATAGGTTTGTGCTTTTGACTTCTTACAGCAAAGAAAATTAGAATATTTGAATCTGTTAGTAAGCTTGGTTTGTGCTTAACTGATTCATAAATTGGCATCTAAAGAATTCTGTTATAACTGTTCACAACTGATTAATAACTGACTAGAGGTTAAGGTGTTTCTAAGAGTACAAAATTCTGCTAACTGTAAGACTGATGGAAATAAAGGAAGCCACTCTGTATGTAGGAAAGTAGAAGATATGTAAGAAAGATTTAAAGAATGGGAGTACATTTTGTTGAATGTAAAAGGAAGTAATTTTGTCCTAAATGAGATGGTTGTTTCGGACAAAACCTGAATGCAAAGGAAAGCTGTAGAAGGTTTGTGAAGGGAAATCATTCAGGAACCCAATGAAAACCCGGCCATGTTTCTTTACCGACTTCCTGAGCCGCTGAATCAATACACTCGCCTAGACCTGGCCTCTCCGGCAGGAGCGACTGTTTTAGCTATCACTTTATTTCTCAGTCAGCTGCCAACATTCAGAAAAAATTTTAAAAAGTGGAGGAGGGCCCTCAAACTCCCATTTATGATCTGGTGAAAATGGCATTTAAAGTCTAACTCCCGAGAGGAGGCAGCAGAACTTAAGCGCCAAGCTAGACTCGCAACAGAAGGTTCAACAGCAGACCCAAGCCCTGGTAGCAGCCCTGAGTCCGGCAGGTTCTAGGAGTCAACAGAAGGGAGCACATAACATCCCTCCAGGGGCCTGTTTCAAGTGCAGAGCCAAGGGACACTGGGTCCATCAATGCCCCAATCCAAACCTCCTACTAGGCCATGCCCTCAATGCCACATGATAGGCCACTGGAAATTGGACTGCCTCAGCCTGGGGGGAGACCCTGAGACAGTAAGTCCTGCCTTCCAACTTCTCAGATTGGAGGATGACTGATGGAGCCCAGACACGGACATCCCTCTCACCCATTCTGAGCCCAGGGTCACACTCCAGGTAATGGGTAAGTCCATTTCCTTTCTGTTGGACATGGGACACTCTGTCCTGCCTTCCTACTCGGATCCTATTCGTCCCTCCCCAGTTGCAGTTATGGAAATTGATGGTATTTCCTCCACTCCAAAGGCCAGCCCACCCCTTACCTGCAGCCTGGATGGGTTCCCTTTCTCACACACCTTCCTCATTATCCCTTCCTGCCCTGTTCCCCTACTAGGCTGGGACATCCTCCACAAACGTCAGGCCACCATTCATCTCTCTCCCTTTCCCTTGACTTCTGCTCACCTCATCCTCCCTCTACTCCCCTCTGACTCATCCTCTATCCCAGACTGTCTCCCCTCTGTATACCCGCAGGTATGGGACATTTCCAGACCTGTAGTAGCAACCCAGCAGTGAGGACTTAAGCTTATCAGCCACCGCCTTTGGCAGCAGGGTCTTCTTATCCTCATTAACTCCCCAAGCAACTAGATGTCACTGCCCAGGGCTGGCAGCCCTGCCTCAGAGCCCCTCGGCAGCCGCTTCTCTGACAAAGGAGGCTCTCAAACTTACCTTGGGACAGCCCATCATGGTCATCTCCCCCACTCGATTGATGGACTTAGTCAGCCACAAATCCTTGGCACAACTCACTCCTTCCCGTCTCCAACTCTACCACCTGCTGTTCATAGAATACCCCCAGGTCACACTCTCTGTCTCCCCTCACCTAAATCCCACCACTCTCTTGCTGACACCTTCATCTACCCACACTCCTTCCCATTTCTGCTCTCAATTCCTGGAAGAACTCTCTCCCTCCCATCCAGGACTTTCAGACCGGCTGCTGCCTGACCCCGATCACACTCTGTTCCTGGATGGGAGCTCCCTCATAGCTCCAGATAGATGGCGACACGTGGCCACCCTGGACGCAGTCCTAGAAGTGGCCCCCCTTCCCATTGGACTACTTCTCAAAAGGCAGAACTCGTGGCTCTCACCAGGGCCCTTCATTTATTTGAGGGACAACGGGTCACTATTTATACTGACTCCAAGGATGCTTTCCTTATTACTCACACTCACTCTGTCTTCTGGTGAGAAAAGGGATTTCTCACGACCAAGGTAACCTCCATAGTTAACGGGCCTCTTATTGCCAAACTCCTCGAGGCTCTCAATTACCCCAAGGTGGCTATTGTCCACTGCCATGGCCATAAGGCCTCCAATGACCCCATCTCTTTGGGGAACAACAAGGCTGACTCTACTGCCTGACAGATAGCCTTAAACTTCTCTCCAGCCCCTCTCCTGTTTCTCAACACTCCTCACAGTCCCTTGTACACTGATGAGAAGACTCAGGCCCATAAAACATAGGGTGGCAGGTTGGATGACAAGGGATGGTATTCTTATCCAGGACAAAATTGCCCTCCCAACAGCCTAATCCACACCCTCATTACTGACATCCACCAGTCTCTCCACATCAGTCCAAAGGCCCTCTACCAATTTCTTCGACCTCTCTTTCACCACCCTTCTCCAAAAGACCATTAAGGAGGTACACCAGGCCTGCAGAACCTGTTCTGTGGTCTATGCCCAGGGCGGCCTCCACAGACTGGGACCCACCTACCAGCTCTGTGGGCATCAGCCAGGAAAGGACTGGCAACTTGACTTCATTCACATGCCTCAACACAAAACCTTTAGATACCTACTAACTCTTGTGACACTTTCACAGGCTGGATCGAGGCATTCCCCACCACTGGGGAAACGGCAGACGTGGTCGTCGCCATTCTCATTGAGCACATCATCCCAAGGTTTGGACTCCCTCAAACTCTACAATCGAACAATGGACTGGCCTTCATCACCAGCATCACACAACAGATCTCAGACAGCCTCAATATCACCTGGAAACTCCATATCCCCTTATCACCCCCATCCTCGGGTAAGGTGGAGAGGGCCAACGGCCTCCTCAAGGAACAACTCACCAAAATCACTCTTGAAACCAGCCTCTCTTGGCCAACCCTTCTCCCACTAGCGCTCTCCCGCCTTAGGGCCTCCCCTCCTGGCCCATCAGGACTCAGCCCCTTTGAGCTCCTGTATAGCAGGCCCTTCTTACTTAATCACAACCTGCCTGCCTCTCCCCCACACTCCCTATCCTCTCTCTCCTATCTGACCCTCTTAGGAGCCCTCCTAAGGGCTCATCCCCGCCCCTGACAGCCTGGGCGGAGACTTCCCCCAGGACCTAAATCCTGGGGACCAAGTTCTCCTATGAGAACTTCACCCAAAGTCCTTACAGCTCAGGTGGACCGGCCCCCATACTGTTCTTCTCACAACTCCCACAGCGGCAAAACTCCTAGGACACCACCCATTGGGTACACATTTCCAATCTAAAACCAGCCCCACCACAGGAAGGCTGGGCTTCTGAAACCATGGGGGCAATGCGGTTTCAGATTTCCCACACCACTTCTCCTCACCCTCCTCCTTCTACCCCCCCCCCCCCGATAGTTGCCCCTCCAGTGACCCTGGGTTCAGGTGGCACTTCTCCCTAGTGGAAACTTGGACCCATGGGGACACCACACAGGCTAGTCAGCTGGTCACCACAGATTGCCAGCCCAGAGGGTGTCAGTCCTAGTGGAAATGGCCATCCTCTCCACACCCCCACCTGTGACAAAAAAGGGCTGTTTCTTCCCCTGGTTATTGGGGTCTCCTTGGCATCTTCCCTAGTGGCCACCTGGCTGGGCACCAGCGCCCTAGCTCACTCCATAGACGCTACCTGAGATTTATCCATACAGCTCTGAACAGCCATGGAAGTCTCAGCTGAGTCCTTCACATCCCTACAATGACAGATTACTTCAGTGGCCCAGGTAGCCCTACAGAACCAACAAGCCCTGGACCGGCTCACCGCAGACAAGGGAGGAACCTGTTTATTCTTCAATGAAGAATGCTGCTATTATATCAATGAATCCGGTATAGTCCAAACCAATATTGGTGCCCTGGAAAAAATGTGCGACTCCCTTGGTGGCCAGCGTCGCCCTGGAATAAACCCCTCTCAGTGGTGCCTCTCCCCACTAACGACCTGGCTCCTTCCAATCCTAAGTCCCCTTATTCTCCTCTGCCTATTAACACTTATTGCCCTCTGTGTTCTTCGCTGCATTCAGGATCCCATCCCCGAGGTTTCCAGGGTCACTGGCAACCAATTCCTCCTGCATCCCTATATCTGCCTACCCACATCTGAAGGACCCTATGATGATGCCCCTTTGCCAGCAGGAAGTAGCCAGATCTGAGTCCCCACCCCTATTACACCAAAAAGGTTGGAATGTTGGGGAATGTTGGGTTGGTTGACTCCGGGAGTGCATGAGGAGCAATGGAAATGGCCGTGAGGTCCCGCCGTCTTCCAGTCTGCCCTCCCTCCCCTTAACCCTTGACTCTCCCGCCAAAAGGATGTATGCCCTGGTCATGTCTCCATAGGTAACCCTACACCTATGCAGGAGACAGATAAAAGACCCCTGCCAACTCCCTCCCAGTGCAGCTTCCCCCACTCCCCTTTCCAGAGTCTAGGAACCTCACCTGAGGGTGCCCACCTCCTTCCAGGCAACTTTCCTGGCTCCCCTTCCCAAGCCCTGAAACTTCATGGGAGAGTGCCTTTAATAAATCTTGCCTTGCACCCACTTTGCCTGCTGTCGTGTTTATCTCGCCTATAAAACCTTACATTAACTATGATTTCAGGTGTATCTAAAAGCATAGCCTGGGGGCGCCTGGGGGGCTGAGTAATTAAGTGTCTGCCTTTGGATCAGGTCATGATCCCAGGTCCCGGGATGGAGCCCTACATCAGGCTCCCTGCTCATCAGGGAGCCTCCTTCTCCCCCTCCATCTGCCATTCTCCCTGCTTGTGTTCCCTCTCTTGCTGTGTCTCTCTCCATCAAATAAATAAAATATTTTAAAAAAATAAAAATAAAAAAAAATAAAAGCATAGCCTGGTATTTAGTAAGGCAGTCTCTGGTCATCCATTGGAGACTCTTGGTCTCTAAGATACTCTGGATCTGATGTAAAGTCAGGGACTGTCCCGTAGTGTGCTTTTAGGCTTCTTCTACTAGGAGGGTGTGGCAGACACTTGAAGAGAAGCCAGGCACCCTTAGGCTACATTATCAAGTTCAAAATAAAAATAGCCCACAGGTCTTGCTTCATTTCCTAATGTTTGGGTGAGAACTCCCACAGCTTGGCTTTGCTTTTCTACTATATAGAGTGAAAATGTTTCTCTAAATTTATTAATGCCAAAGCTAGACCTGACAAAAGTTCAGGTTTCAATGTTTGAAAGACTGTCTGCTCAGTTTTAGTCCAGGGCAAGGTTTCTTCATTGAGGCCTTTAATTAATACAATGGTTTGGCTAAGGGTACAAATCCAGGAATCCATAGATGGCAAAAACCTGCCACACCTAGAAAAGTGCAGTTGTTTTTTGTAGTTAGAGGCTCAAGATCTAGTACAGCCTTTTTTCTACCAGTAGACAATATGGAGGTCAATTTGTATCCTAAATATTGTACTTTTTGTTAAGATATTTGTGTCTTTTTAGGGTATACATGATACCCTCTATTTGCAAAAAAATAAATAAATAAATAAATAAATAAATAAATAAATAAATAAAATTACAGAATTTTTTATCAGAGTTCTCCTTCATAGGACTGCAGATTAGGATCGATCTACATATTGGATTATTGCCCCTTCAGACAAGGATATGTCACAGAGATCTCTGCTAAATGCAGCTCCAAATAGATGAGGACTGTTTTTAAATCCCTGTGGCAAGACTGCAGATTAATTGGCCTCTGGGCTTGAAGGTGGGGTCCACTAAAAGTCAAATAGTGACCACATTTCCTCATTTTGTGGGATACAAAAAAATAAAAGGCATTTTTAAAGTCAAATACTGTAAACCAGTTGGTGTCACCAAGGACTTGAGTGAGAATGGTGTATGGATTTGGTACTATGGGATGAATAGGCATTACTGCCTCATTTATAGCTTTTAGGTCTTGTACCATACGATATTCCACACTTGGCTTTTTTACTGGTAAAACTGGGGTGTTAAAAGGAGAATCACAAGCCTTTAAAATACCATGTGTCAGAAACTTACCAATAAGTGGTTGCAACCCAGCTTTGGCCTCAGGTTTTAGAGGGTATTGTTTTTTATGAGGTATATTGGTTGGGTTTTTTAAGGTCACCTTTACTAAGGCTGGGTTATAAGAGACTGTTCTGGGATATCACAGTCCCAGACCTGTGAAATTACTTCCTTCCACACATTGGAAGAGATAGTAGGGTATGGTTTTAGCTCTCCAGACATTAAAGAGGACAAGCTGTCTCCCTCTATAGTAAAAGCAAACTGGCTGCTCACAGTTTATACATTAAGACTTGCCTAAGTAATGGAGTGGGACAAGATGGAAAAACTAGAAAAACATGAGTGACCAACTGACTTTTATATTTAGAGGTTAAGGGCATTGTCTGGAAGCATGTTTTAGTTTCCTCTTCTATGCCAATGATTTTAAGGTTAGACAAGTAGGGCCAGACTGCTGAATGAGGACAGAGTAAGTGGCTCCTGTATCAATAAGAAAATTGATGAACTCACCTCCCACATCCAGGATAACCCCAGGGTTCAGTATCTTGTCGAAGGGAGACAGACCAGACTCAGGGCCCCATTATGCCAGTTCCTCCAGTTTTGGCTCTCAGGCAGGGAAGTGAGATCCTGTCTTCCTCTCTCTTCCAATGTCCTGTTTCTTTACAGACAGGACATGGCCCTAGTGGAGAGTGTTTGTTTGGACATTCTCTGCTGCAATGTCTGATCTGGATGCATTTATAACATGTGGATTTATCTAGCTCTGTTACCGACCTTTTCTTTTGCCCCTAGTTAGTATGTGCTGTGGGGAATCCTCCATAGCAGCAGCCATTATTTGAGCTTCTATCTTACCCTGCAATTTAGTTCTCCGGTCCTTTTCTTGCCTTAAGGACATATCTCTATTAAAGACTTCACTTGCTACTTCTAGTAGGCACTGGCTGAGAGTTTGAGGGCCTAAAGCTATTTTAAGTTAGTTTTCAGTGGATGTCAGGTGTTGATTGGCTTATAAAATGTGTATTTAGTATGGTTACTCCCTCGGGTGAGGCTGGGTCCAAATCTGTATACTTACACAGATGGCTTCTACCAATTGTCCCTGAAATAGAACTGGATTTTTATTAGTTCCCTGTGTAACTTCCTGAAGTTTATCAAAGTTTACAGGTTTAGAAAATCCTTTTTTTTTTCATTATTTCTATTAAACAAGTGATCACATGGTCTCATTTTTTTCTCCCTGGACTATTCTCCTGATAGTTTCAGTGTGGTTTGGTGCTAGGGACAGCAGCACTTCCAAATGGGTAACGTTTCCTATCTCTCCTTGCCAGTTCAT
Source organism: Mustela nivalis (assembly GCF_964662115.1). Taxonomy (NCBI): domain Eukaryota; kingdom Metazoa; phylum Chordata; class Mammalia; order Carnivora; family Mustelidae; genus Mustela; species Mustela nivalis. The sequence goes on along the minus strand of NC_139029.1, from coordinate 107,791,380 downwards.
CAGTGAACTCTTGTAACCCCTCCCAAATTTGTTTCTTTTCCTCAGGGGTACGAACATGACTTAAAATGACATATATATCGTTCCAGGTCAAATCAAACATAATAGATACTTCTTGAAAGTCCTCAACAAATTGAGAGGTGTTTTTAGAATTATCTTCCTAATTGTTTTTAACTGAGCCACATCTGCCATGGAGAATGGGACATGGCCACTACTCCATTAGCAACTTCCCTAAGAAGGTGCAACCCATAGATGGAACTCCTGGAAGATAGGGAGTCCCGCTCCTGGTATGTCCAACTGACCTGGGAGCAGAGGAGTCTTTGGGTTTATAAGGAGGAGGAATAGCAATAGAGCCAGTGTCCTCTTTGTTTGGACTGGCCTGCTATTTCTCCAACATCCCAGGTATATTAAAAGGAATAGGCATATTTAGATAATCATCACCCAATATGATGAAGTTCTAGAACCTAGGTGAGGTTCGGTGGGCTGAGGTCCGGAGCTGATGACCAAGAAAGAATTCTTGAGACATCTTTGGTGCAAAATGGTGGTTGATTAAAACATGGGGACAGGACCCGTGGGCAGGAAGAGCATGTTATATGCCTTGCGGTTGGGGGAAGGTGAGGAGAAGGGAGGTTTCAAGGGGAGTTTTCATATGCTAAAGAGGGCCTACAAGATGCCAGGATATCAGAGGCCTACTGGAGGCCTTGCCCTTGTGGCTTGATCAATGTTGTCTTCAGACCAGCTATTAACATTAAGATAGTTGGGAGACTTTTTGCTGGGATGTCACAATCCTGCTATCAATCTTTGTTAGTGAGATTTAGGACATTTGCAAGGCAAGGGAGACTCCTGTCTAGCAGGATTGTGAGCTCTGCAAGTTAACTATTTGCTTACTGTTCATGACAGTCCGGGCTGCCTGAGGGATGCTGCACACAGGACTGAGGGGGAGCGGATGGGGGGGGGGGCACAAGGCACCAGCTTTTGCTTTGTCTTCAGCCAGCCTCGTGCTCCCTCATCATTCCCCCCTGAACAATTTTGACCCTTAAAATCTTTAAGGTGGTTGAAGGTGGAAGGTATTATCTTCTGTAACGTCTTCCTGCTGAATAGGGGCGTAGAGCTGTCCCTACCTGCTCGGGTCAATATTGATCAGTGTAGAAACGTATAAGGGAGTTACGAAAAGCAGAGGCAGCTGTCCAGCGCTGACAGTGAAGAAGTGTCTCTCTGCATGGTCAGGATCATCTGTCGCTGTGAAGTCATTGCAGCAATGGAGTCTCGGCACCAAGTAGAGAAACAATGAACAAAGCAACATACTAAGATTAATAAGGTGATAAAAATGAGAAGCCCGAAAAGGAGATTTAATTGTTGGCCATAGTCCTCCTCCAAACCAGGAACTTAACCAATCACTGAGAGAGAAGGATCTTTTAGAGCCTTAATCTGGGCATTCATATATTTTATTAGTTCTGTGACAGTTTTGTGGTAGTCTGGGATGTACACACAACATTCTGCTTTGATAATTGCGCATGTGCCACCCTGTGCTGCTGTTAGGACATCCTATTTTGTAGGACTGTTTTGTGTATCTGAGACTTTGGTATTAAGTAGGGAGAGGCTATTTAGTGAATCACTAAGTGCCTTTGTAGTAGATTTACTAAGGGCTTCTACATGCCACATGACATCCTCTAGTCACGCAGATGGAACAAAAATTGATGTTAAGTGATCATACCATTTAAAACCCAATCGTGTCTATCTTTGTTTTAAATTGGGGAGATTAACTGGAGTGGTGATGGTTTTAGTAATGCACCCATGAATCCAGGCAAATCCTAAAGTACAGTGACCCATCAACCCTGGAGGAAGCCAGGGCCACAGGTTGGTTCCACATATCCAGTGGGTTCTGTTTGGAGCTGATCATCTAATGCCAGGTCACCTTACCCAATCAGTAGCAAAACATTCAGTAGCCTGAAGTACTATTATTTGGGAACACATTTCTAATGATAGCCATCCTCGATACAGTGTGTTATTTGCCCAAGTATCATACTTATGATTCTTTTGTTCCCAGCATAAAACTGCATTTTGAGTGAGCTGTCCAATGGGTGTGGGTAGAAACACAAATATGTATCCTAGATTTGATATACGCCATCCTTAGTATAGCCATATGGAGGGTCTTGTAATTTAGACCCATATTTGATTGGGGAGTTATGGCTTGATAGCAATCCCCTTTCCTTCCAAGTAGCTCCATGGGCATGTAGCACCAGGAAGGCGTATTTAGAGTCAATGTTAATGTTTATTTTTAAGGCTTTGGCAATTGAAAAGTGCTAGTGAGCACTACAGTGTACTAGCTTTTCTTATTTTTTTTTTCTATGAAAACTACTGTCATCAGTAAACTGTCATTCACATTTTTAACAGAGGCATCTTAAATCTGGCCAAATAGAGTAAGCAAGATCAATAACCTCTGAACAGTTTTGCTCTATAGAGAAAGAAGTACAGTGGTCAGGTTCAGGCATACAGGTAACTAGGTTTAAAGTTTGACAAGTTTTAAGTATTATTTCTGGCATATCTGTTAGTGTAGCCCAATATTTAATTAGTCGGCCTCCATCATTCATTGGTGGCCTTTGGCTTCTAAGACAAATCTGGACCTGATGTGAACTCATTAGTTAGGGGCTGTTCCATAGTGAGCTTTGAGGCTCCTTTTATGAGGGCTGTTCTATGCTTAGCTAAAGCATGTTTGCAATTGCACCTCAACAGAGGTGGCTTCTAGGATAAATATGACTAAGGGATGAAACCATTAAGTAGCCCTTTGAGTGGTCCAGCCTTAACAATATCCTGATTACAGAGGATCACTGGCAAGTGGGAGAAAACTTGTTCGAGATAAGGGGAGTTCCCCATGCATCATCTGATCCAATCATAAAGAAAGTGGGGTCATCCATTATCTCCGCAAGTCCATAGTTAATCCTATGGAGTGCGATAGGCTGGCTTTTAGGCAATTTCATTATCCCAGCCACAAACAAGGTGTTAGTTAAGTTATACAATTATAGGGGAATCAATCCCATTGTGCCGTGGGGTCTTGCTAATATACCCACAAAATAATAAGATCGACTAAAGAAGCGATTGTGCAACTTTTCTGAAGTTTACCTCAAATTGTTTAGCTTAGGTAAACATTTTTTTTAAAGATTTTATTTATTTATTTGGCAGACAGAGATCACAAGTAGGCAGAGAGGCAGGCAGAGAGAGAGAGAGAGAGAGAGGAGCAGGAGGAAGCAGGCTCCCTGCAGAGCAGAGAGCCCGATGTGGGGCTGGATCCCAGCACCCTGGGATCATGACCTGAGATGAAGGCAGAGGCTTTAATCCACTGAGCAACCTAGGCACCCCAGCTTAGGTAAACATTTAAAGACAATCAAATTTAGAATTTAACATCCATAAAGGTGTGTTACTAAAACAGAATTTTTCTCTCTAAAATAACCCTCATTTACAGAGATAGCCAAATCAGGACTAATTCACTTGTGAAACAAGTCCAGTTTTAACAAACTTGGCCTAATTATTTACATAAGCTCAGCAAGACAGTTGAGTGTGATCATATAGATCTTTTAGAATCTGCTTTGCTGGAACTTCTTATAAGGAATCTCTAGGTTGAACTTTTAGTATCCTCTCTGGGCCAGAAGCCAAGCCCTGTACTTGCCATCAGGCATGCCTGCAATACCTTTGGGTGAATTCCTCTTCCTGAAGACTGCACCTACCAAGGAGTGACATTCTTTACTCACCTGGTGAGGCTGCTGGGAACTCTGTAAGCAAGGTATCAGGCCAACAGTCCCAAGGGGCTTTATGGCTCCAGGTTTCATAAAGTCAACCTTAGTTCCTTAAAGCTGTCTGGTCATATTTGAGTCTTTTCAAATATGACATCCCAGTCAAAGCCTTGGTAAGATTACCCGTTTCCAATGCTGTCCTGTTACAAGGAGTACAGATTCTTATTGGGCTTATGCAAATGACTGATTGCCATGGAAGAAAGAATACTTACTGAGACCTTCTGGTTTCAGAGGGTTCAGATAGAGAGAAAAGTTGAATGCCTTGATTTGTTTACAAATGAGCACTTTTATATCTCTAGAAGTTACAGATAACCGAAGAGAAAGTATCCCTAGTCTGGAAGAGCAAATATTATAGAGAACCAGCAATGTTTAAAGTAAGACAAAACATTAAGAGACACAACAATATAATCTTTTAGTTCATTTAGTCCCATGTTACTAAATCTGGTGAATGCAGCTTTTGTTTAGTTTTGGAAATTCTTACTCATGTCAGTTTTAGGATTTTCAAGTATATCAAATATCTGTATTTGTCCTGAAAGTCCTTTATAGGTATCTCCTTGAAGATAATTTTACAAGAGGATTAAAACAATTATAAATGACAAAAACTCAGAATGGATATGGTTAGAGTTGATGAGGAGAGTTTACAATTTAGCTGCAAGGAAATCAAGGTTACAATTTCTGTGACACATAACATTCCCATAATTACAATATCAAGCAATGATCTCTCAAAACATTAAAACTTTAGGAAGTGCATAGAATCTCTAGAATAGTTATAGCATTTTCCCAAATGTAACCCAATGTTTGTCACTGGTTCAGTAGTACTTCAGGAGCAACTTCGCATATCAAGAAAAAGCCGGAGTTAAAGAGATTTACAAATTAAATCTTGTCAACATTTGCTAAAATCTTATAAAGTTTTAAAGCAAATGCCTAAATATAATTAATCCGGGATGCTAAACACGTAATAAAACACAGAAATTGGTTTTTCTGGGCAGGCTAAGAGAAAAACCATTTACATTTTCTTAACAGCAGATCAATTAATCTAGGAAAAACCTTGTCCTTTGAACAGAGAATTTCAGTCTTGTATCAATGTACCTTTAAAACCCATTCACTTAGTCCATCTTGACCATAGCTATAATTCCTTTCTGAAGATTTCCCTTCACAAATCTTTTACAACTTTCCTTTGCATTCAGGTTTTGTCCCAAGCCATTTCCTTCCAAACAACCACCTCATTTAAGACAAAAATTACCTTTTATCTTTAATAAAATGCATTTCCCTTCTTTAAATCTTTCTTACATATCATCTACTTTCCTGCAGAGTTTCCCTTATTTCCATCAGTCTTAGTTACACTAAGCAGAATTTGATACTCTTAGACACCCCTTAATCTCTAGTGAAGACTAAGTATTGACCAATTGTGAACTGTTACAACATAATTCTTTAGATGACAAATTTATGAAACAGTGCAAATCTATGAAAAGTGCAAAACACGTTTACCAACAGATTTAAATACTCTTCATTTCTTTGCAGTTAAGTTAAAAGCACAAACCTACATCCAGTAATTAACTACTTAGCTTTTTATCCTGTTTGGTTAGGACATAGATATCCACAATTCGATTACATTTGTCATCCAAGCAAAACTTTAAAACTTTCAGGTTACCAAAGACTTTGAAAGTTACTTCAGCAATTAGCCATTAGAACTTTGAGACAGACAATTAACCATCAGTTTAGTCATTTCTTTCCAACACATATGGTCCTTGCAGCCAATTTCCCTAGGAAACCGTCCCCGGTTGCGTTTTAATCCAATCGGGTACTGGTTTCGGCCGGCTCCCAGTGGAGGTACCTCGGCCAGAAGTGGCTAGACCAGGTATGTGGAGGGGATCACATTAGATCAATCAGGAGGAAATCTCACACGGGAGTCTTAAGATTGGCAGCTGTCCTGGTGACTTAGGTGGCTGTCTCGTGCCCAAGAGAGACAATTTTATATAAGAACAGGAATAAAGAGAGGGTATCAAGTTTCTGGGTCTATTGCCATTCCGGCCAGGGTACTAACTTACAGCCAAGAGACAGACGCTCTCCTCCCCATACAGTAGCCACGGGCTAGAGGACTACAGCCTGAGCAACTGACATGCAAGTGTTCCAGTAAGACCACACTTCTTGAAAAGCCCCTGAAATGAGAGTAAAGGAAGAAAAGAGAAAGAACTCACCAATTTTGCACAGAAGCTCAGAGTCCAAATGTAAATGTAAAGACTCAGCCCCATGTTCGGGCGCCATATGATGAAGTTCGAGAACCTAGGTGAGGTTCGGTGGGCTGAGGTCCGGAGCTGATGACCAAGAAAGAATTCTTGAGACATCTTTGGTGCAAAATGGTGGTTGATTAAAACATGGGGACAGGACCCATGGGCAGGAAGAGCATGTTATATGCCTTGCGGTTGGGGGAAGGTGAGGAGAAGGGAGGTTTCAAGGGGAGTTTTCATATGCTAAAGAGGGCCTACAAGATGCCAGGATATCAGAGGCCTACTGGAGGCCTTGCCCTTGTGGCTTGATCAATGTTGTCTTCAGACCAGCCATTAACATTAAGATAGTTGGGAGACTTTTTGCTGGGATGTCACAATTCTGCTATCAATCTTTGTTAGTGAGATTTAGGACATTTGCAAGGCAAGGGAGACTCCTGTCTAGCAGGATTGTGAGCTCTGCAAGTTAACTATTTGCTTACTGTTCATGGCAGTCCAGGCTGCCTGAGGGATGCTACACAAAGGACTGAGGGGGAGCAAATGGAGGGGTGCGACACAAGGCACCAGCTTTTGCTTTGTCCTCAGCTAGTCTTGTGCTCCCTCATCAAATATATCCAGGGATGTGTCTGTTAAGCAGGTTGGGGGTTACAAGAGGCCCTATAGGTCTAGATCCTGATTTAGGGCCATAAAGGCTTGGACGTCAGTCCATTTACCCTTCTCCTTGCAAAAGAAGTCTAACGATTGATTGAGAGCTGAAACTTTATGTCCCATTTATGGGCCACTTCTTCTTTTTGGTACTTAGGCCATTCAGTGTTACAGAAGATCATTTTTTTTTTTCTTTCTTAAATCTTAAATCTTAATTCTTGCAGTCCAAACCAATTCCAGTGGGTTAAAAAGTATCCCAAAGTAGAAACCTTGGGAACAGAAGAAGAGGATCCCCTGTTCCTATACAAGTAAAGAAGGTCCATTACCAAAATTCTGCTCCCTCACCCCTGATTCCTGGGTAGTTGGATATGTCAGAGGTACCAGGTGTCAAAAGCACCCAAAGGCATTCCTCAACAAAAATAGCTATTGATCACCATCCTGCCTTCCTGTGAAGGCATTCCTGCTGTAAAAGGCCCTGGGGGGGGGAGTGGGTCCCAGCATCATTCCCTCCCCTTTCCCATCATACCACAAGCTACAGATGGGTGCCTGGTGAATGGACTAAGAAGATACTATGCAGCCTTACACTCTGGAAGTTGTTATTTCCCTGTAACTTTTAACCCATGGAAAATACTAGAAAATTTTTGCAAGGGTGAATTACCCCATTTTGTAGTTTTAAGGAGTAGGTAGAGGAAGGAAACAGTAAAGATTGAAATCCGTCATGGTCTAAGCCATTATGGTCCTTACAGCCAACTTCGCTAGGAAATGGTCCCCCATTGGGTTTTAACTCAATCAGGTTCTGGTTTTGGCTGGCTCCCAGTGGAGGCCCCACAGCCAGAATAGCTAGCTGAAGATGTGGAGGGGATCACATTAGATCAATAGGAGGAAACCTCACATGGGAGTCTTAAGATTGTCAGACATCGTGGTGACAGGCGGCTGTCACATGCCCAAGACCAATTACTTTGTATAAGAAGAGGAATAGAGAGGGCATCAAATTTCTGGGTCTTACTACCATTCCAGCCAGGGTACTAACTTTCAGCTGAAAGGCAGACCTTTTCCTTCCTGTACAGTAGCCATGGGCTAGAGGAATTGCCTGAGCAATCAACATGAAAGTGTTCCAATAAGACCATAGTCCTTGAAAAGTCCTCATGAAATGAGAATAAAAGAAGAGGAGAGCAAAGTCCAAAGTACTCACCAATTTTGGACCAAACCTCAGAGTCCAGATGTAAAGCCCCACATTTGGGAACCAAATGATGAAGTTTTAAAATATAAGTGAGGTCCAGAGCTGATGGCCAAGAAAGAATTCTTAAGATGTCTCTGGTGCAAAAATGTAATTTTATTAAAGCACGGGAACAGGACCCATGGGCAGAAAGAGCTGCTGACCTGGGGTTGGGCGGGTGGCTGATTATATGCCAGGGTTGGGGGAGGTAAGGAAAAAGGGAGGTTTCAAAAGAACTTTCATTTCCTAAAGAAGACCCACAAGATACCGGGATGCCAGAGGCCTTGCCATTGTCCCACCCAGGAGTGGGAGGGGAGGTTGCAGGATGTCAGTGTGAGTGGGAAGACACACAGGGGGAGATAGTCTGGGCCTGAGAATTCCAAAATTCTACTAGAGAAACTCCAACAGATGTCCTCCAGGCCATAAAGGGAGCAGCAAGGACCACCTAAGCTCTAGGCTCTACTCCCATCTCTGTTTGTGCTGTACTGAAGCCCGTGCCCTCTCCACTTCTACTATACTAGAACATGCTACTGTAGCAGCCCTAGCCCTTGAAATTGCTCTTCAGTGTGAATGTGTTTCTGGGCCAATCTTTGGAGACCTGACTTCATTTATCTGCCTTCTCACCAACTTTTGTGGGTGAAATTGCTAAAGTCATGGAAGAAAGTCACACAGGTAGTTGGAGAAGACAAGAAAACAGAAGGAAGCTCTATGGCAGTCTTGCATGGTGCTCATGCCAGCTGCAGCAAGATATCTTGCCTCATCCCTACTCAGAGCAGCACAAATATTGGTGAAGGGATGGTCAGCCAGCCATGGCTGGCTCAGGTGATGATGCTCTACCAACTCCTCTAATCTTGAAACTTTAGACCCTGTGCCAAGTGTCTTCCTTCTGCCCTCAGAAATCTTTTTCTCATAAGGTCCAGCCCTAGGCTCTGTGTGCTGCATTCACCCATGGAGCTTGCCAGGTAGCGCTCTTGATCCTTAGACTCTCCCTGTTGATGGCATGGAAATGATAATCTGGAGATTATGGATTTCTAGGAGTTTCTGGAGTGACTAAGTGACATTTTTCAATTCAGCAGTCTCAGATTTGGTTTTGCGGAGGAAAATATTGACGCTGACAGGGCAAATGAAGTCCATTTTAAATGCAACATATTTCATACCTATACATGATTGAAAACAAAAATTCAAACATATTTTGTCTCATTATATATTTATATTTACTTAAAATGATGACCAAGGTTTGTTTCCTTCCAAAGGTCCACACAAGACAGCAAGAGCCTATTTTAACTGGTCAGTTTGATAGGAACCTAAGTGGTGTTTTTCCTCACCCATCACTGAGCTTTCCTCACTCCACCTTGCAACATACAGCCTATTCTTTCCTCCTCTTCAGAAGGAAGACAGAGGCCCACCTTAATGATCAGTCTCTGAAAAACATATTTTGCTGCCTTTTTTATAGTACAGTGTCTTTTACTTATCTTATGGAAACCATGGCTGGCCCACATGAGGAAGACAGATTTTCCAAAAGGGAATGGCATTTCCACTTTTGGCAACATTATCTGAGGTGAAATGTTAAATCCCATTTGGGGGAATTTGGAGTGAATTTCTGCCTGAAGGCTCCTCCTTTCTCAGAGTCCTACCTGACCTGGGTATGCAATGGGGCTGCCCCAGGGCCTGACTGCCACATGAAGGAGCCCTGCTCCAGAAGACTGTGGGAAGATTAAGTTTGAAACTGCCTGTCATCAAGAGAGTTTGTGAGAGAGGGAAGGGGAAACAGTGAAGCATCAGTGTGGTATGCTAAAAGTACTTGAGTGCTGAGCAAGAACTGGTTTGCTGAAGTCATGGGCCTGGCAAGCACCCCTCACCCCACCAGAGGCTCTAGAGCAAGGACTGAGGTCACAATTGATGCCAAACTCATAGCAGACATTTACAGTCCTTTCCAGGCAGTAGAGATGTGAAAAAAAGTGCATGGGCTTTGGAATCAAGACACCAAAACTTCAGTGTCCCGTTTCTCATATGCTGGCCATGTGTCTACTTATTCCTCAAGCCTCTGTTCCCTTACACAGCACACAAAGACCGTGATGGTGCCTTTTCTTTTCTCATGCTTTATCAAATGTCATGAGGGAAATCTAAAAGCCTGCTCAGAGATGAGGTTTATTATTAGATGAAGTTGCTACTGACTCAGTAACAGAGATTCTGAAGTATAGTTTTTGTTCATTTACAACCCTGTGAACATGTTCTTCAATGGTGATAACAACCCCCACCCCAGCTTTATTGAGGTATCCCTTCATGTACAATAAACTCCAGAGGCCCAAACAGCACCAGGCTTCCCTCAAGAGAATGCACGGGGTCCAAATGAATGTTCATTACTTGTCTTGACCTCTGGGCATTACGTGCAGGACTGGCCTTTGGGGAAGTTCAGTCAACATGAGTTAAAAATTTGTCATATCAGGGCATCCAGGTGGCTCAGTGGGTAAAGCCTCTGTCTTCAGCTCAGGTCATGATCCCAGGGATCTGGGATGGAGCCCCACATCGGGCTCTCTGATCAGCAGGGAGCCTGCTACCCACCCCACCCTGCCTGCTGTCTACTTGTGATGTCTGTCTGTCAAATAAAATAAATAAAATCTTTAAAAAAAAAAATTGTCATACCAGCATTTGTAGAAGCTTTCACTGTGATGACCCTGTGCCAATGCTTAAGCGGTTCTTTAGTCGTTACAGTTCTGATGTATGAACAGCTCTTCCCTAATGTCTTCAGGTGTAGCTTCTATTATTATTTAGGTATGATGAGGCCATTGCAAAGATAGTTTGTTATTGAGATGCCTAAATTATAAGCATAACCACTATTTCTGCTTCTGTATCTTCACTTGCTAACCCATGAGGAGATGGAAAATTACCAGTAAACTTTCTGGAGGTCCTCTGTAACCACACAACCCCCACTCAGAATCGAACCTAGCAGAGTGGCCGCTCCTAGACCCCCACCCGGCTCTGGGCCGAGAGATAACAGCCATCTGGCGCCAGAGAAACCCCCACCCAGAATTGGATGTGACAACGTGACTGCCCCCGGACCCCCCACCCAGCTTTGGGTACGGGAAATAATAACCATCTGGCTCCCCACGGCTTGACAGGGAGACCCTGGCCAATCCTGAGGGGGCACGTACCCTAGCAGCGCCAACTAAGCAGTTTAAAGAATGACAGCCCTTTGATCTAACCAATAATCTATTCTCAGCTTTTTCCCGCTCTGTAGCGCACCAGTCATATTATAGAGTTGCTGTTTGATTTTCCCACGGTATGTAGTGATTTGTCACGAGATACTATGATGTATGCTAAGTCCCTGCCTCCCCAAAATAGAGTATAAAAAGTGCTGTGATCCTGAGCTCAGGACCTCTTAGCGTCACCGGCAACGAGTGCACAGAGGTCCGGGTTCGAACTCATAATAAACGACCCTTGCTGTTTGGCTTTGACTCTGGACTCTGGTGGTCGTCTTTGGGGGGTCTCGAAATTTGGGCACAACAGTTATCCTCATGGATCTCAAGAAGATAGGGTACACCAGGCCACATGGCTAAGCACAGGGTCAGTTAGGAGGCAGAGGAGGCAAGGGAAAAATGTACCAGGAAACTGTACCAGGACAGCCTCTACACCCCAGAGTCTGCTGGAATTCTTCAAACTAGCCAATCCTAAGACTTCTTACCATGTCTTGCCCATTCCTTCCTAAGGAAACCACATGTAAGGCTTTTGCCTATACTTTCCCTTGTACCCTTGTCTCCTGAATGAGCCCAGTGCTTCCCCATATGGCTCTGTGTGGTGTCTCATGCCTCCTATTTCCAGGGATCTGCAACATTAACTTCTTCCTTTATGACAGTCTTTTCTATGTCTGTGTGTCTTACCCTACTTGATGAAAACAAGTCCCAGGTACATTTTAAAACAGCAAAGAAGTCACTCATGTCAACAAGCAGTGAAGTTCTCACACATGTAGTACCAAAGTTCAAAGATGTTTCAGGTCATTAACATCATTTGTATGAGCATTAGAAATAGTTCCATAGTAGATCACATGTCAGAAGTAATGACAATAAATTCGTTGGAGAAAGAGTGAATTAGAATGCAGCACCATTTGTCAAGTGGTTGAATCACAATCATAGATTGCATTCAAATGCAAAATTTGGTAAAATATCAGTAAGAGCTTATTGACTACATGGAACTTACAACAGAGTATTATACATGTTGTTTTTATTATGATGTATAAATTCTGAGAGATATATATATATATAAAACAAACTGTATCTACCTTTCTCATAATAAACTGGTGGATATGTCCACTTATAATAACATATTTGTAAATATATAAAGTAAACATTATAGGTAACAATACATATTTTTTTATAGATTGAGCTCTTTCTGGAAAACTAGTTACGGAACATTTACTTGCATGCCAGTATGTAAACACCAGTGGAAGTGCTGCAGACATTTCTAGGCATGTTCCCATTCAGCTTGCCAGGATTCAGCTGCTGAGGCCTCAACAATCTCTGAGGCTACAAATTTTGTAATGTCTAGTTGGGATCTGACTGCTGGTCAGATCAGTGGAGGGCCCAGCAGTTCTAACTGGAGGAGACATGGTTCCTTGTTTTCCTTTCCAAGAATAGACAGTCCAGGTGAAATGATAAAGGCCTGTGTATATAAAGCTTCTAGAACTTAATTTTAACAAAGATTCTAAGATGAGTTCAATAGAAAGGTCAGGCACAGGATCTATTACCTATGTGAAATAAAGCTATTTCTGCCAGAGTGGCTTTTGCAGGCCTCAAACATTGAGTATACACTTGGAGCTCCTTTTAATACTCCTAACCAAAAAGTAATTGCCTCCAGGTTGGGGTGGAGGGTTTGTGATGTGGCTGAAAGTTACAAAAGTGCTCCTGGCCCTGCAATCATTTGCTTTGACTCTGAAGTAAACTCTAATGCAGAAGTGGGTTTAAAGCTCTGAAAGGTCAGGGGGCGCCTGGGTGGCTCAGTGGGTTAAGCCGCTGCCTTCGGCTCAGGTCATGATCTCAGGGTCCTGGGATCGAGTCCCGCATCGGGCTCTCTGCTCAGCAGGGAGCTTGCTTCCCTCTCTCTCTCTCTACCTGCCTCTCCATCTACTTGTGATCTCTCTCTGTCAAATAAATAAATAAAATCTTTAAAAAAAAATAAAGCTCTGAAAGATCAGAAAATTGAAACCCTGTGACTTGTATCAATCCCTGGGGCTTTTCCTATTCCTTTTCTCAGTGTCCTCAAGTGGCTTCCTTAGCAAGATCTCACATGGCCTTGTGATAACAGCTCCTACTTTTCTAGTATATGTCAGTGTAGACTAATTAAGAAGGAAATCTGGCAAGGAAAGAGTAGCTCCTATCAACAATCCACCAAGGAGAAAGCTTGTAATTTCTGTGTCCAAAGGAGGTCACTTCATCAGCTGTCAGAGTGAGGAAGACCAGGGGTGTGAAAAGGCTCATCCTGGAATGGAGCAGCTCTGAGATCCTGGCCTAGAAAGACTGTCTGTGCGTGCTTTCCATGACAGGATGGAGATAAGATATGTGACACATTTATGTGAAGTTTCCAACCATGAGCCCAGGATCCTCTTTCATGTCCTAGGAAGTGTCTGCTTTTTAATGATCTCTCTAGACACCTGGGGAGCTATTCATAGGGAAAATACCTTTTATCCTTCAATTCTCATGCACCACAGAAGAAGCTGGTGACTTACTTTCCACGATTATTAGATGATATTATGTCCTTTTCTGAGTTAGGTAGGAAAAGATTTCTTAGGGAGAATGGGAGGGCAGTAGGTAGAAGATAGATAGATGATAGGTAGATGATAGATGATGATAGATTGATGATAGATAAAATAGTCAATTTGGTTTTCTTATTTATAATCAGGGTTTTTCTATTAGAAGGATCCAATTTTCTACTTAAAAGGTAAATGAATGCTTATATCTTACATATTCATACTAATAAGGAACACATTTTACTTTAACTTTTAATCACAATTACAACTTCTCAAATGTGGGACAGTCTTCGCAGTTCAGTTTCCCAAGTATAACCATTGGAAGTAAGACAATGTATCTTTTTATCTGCCTGTGTTTTTCAGCATACTTCCTGTTGCTATAAGAGTAAAAAGCATTTTGTAAATTTTCTACACATACTATAAACTTATTCATCAGGTTCTGAAGATAAGCTTTCAAAGTTCATCACTTGTTTGTTTCTAGAATAATTGAGCTGCAATAAAAGGTACTGCTCAGAATGTACTAGAAACCATTTAAAGACAACTTTACTATCAAAAATCACAATTACCGGCGTGCTTGGGTGTCTCAGTGGGTTAAAGCCTCCGCCTTCGACTCAGGTCATGAACCTGGAGTCCTAGGATAGAGCCCTGCATAGGCTCTCTGCTCAGCAGGAGCCTGCTTCCCCCTCTCTTTCTGCCTGCCTCTCTGCCTACCTGTGATCTCTGTCTGTCAAATGAATTAAAAAAATCTTCTTCTTCAAAAAAAAATCACAATTACCTAGAAATATTAATGCCTCAAAATGTTAGTAATTACTTTTTCAGGAACAATAGTCCATCCAAATCAACCCTTTACTGACCTGACCTGACTTTTTCCCCAAGAAGACATACAAATGATCCACAGGTATATGAATAGAGGGACTCAATATCACTAATCATCAGGGAAATGTAAATCAAAACCACAATGACATATCCAACCTATTAGAATGACTATTATGCCAAAGACAAGAAATAGTAAGTATTTATAGGGATGCGAAAAAAGTGAAATACTTGTACACTGTTGGTACAACCATCATGGAAAACAGGATGAAGTTCCTCAAAAAATTAAAAGTGAAACTACCTTATGATCTAGCTGTTCCACTTCTGGATATATATGTGAAGGGGGGAAAAAAGTGTCTTGAAGAGATAACTGCAAACCCCTAGTCATTGCAGCATTATTCACAATGGCCAAGAAATGGAAACAATCTAAGTATCTGGAAATGGATAAATGGGTATACATACTTCCATATGTGTGTGCTATGGAGAGCACTGAAGTAGCAGCCTGGTTAATTCAGCATGACTTCCCATATCAGTGCTCACAGCGAGAACTTGATTCACCTAGATGTGTAGTGTTCTATTATCTAGGTGGAGTCAAAAAACCACCCTCCAGTGCAGCAGTTGACAGTAGAGCACTGTGGCAAGTGTCTGGGGACAGGGCACTTTTCTGTCCCCAAAAGCATTCCAGTACATGCAGTGTTACATCATCACATGAACAATATGATGTTGTAGGATGGCCTTTCCATTGAGTTCAGCTGTGAACATTTTAAATAAAATTCTATAAGCCTTATAAAATATTAATATTTTGATCAATTAATACATTAATTCAGGCTAATTATCTATTCCAGAGTCATTTCTCACTCCCATTTTATTCTTATTTGTTCACCTGAATAATTTATAATATTCTTATTTTCACTCCTCTGATCTCTAGCTGTGGTAACTGTCTGAACACAGCTGATTAATTATCAGAGAGCTAATATCATTGGCAGATCCAGCTTAGAAACCCCTAACTCCCAATCACTGCACCATTGACTGGAAGATGGGCCCTTCAGTCCCTTCATTTTTTGCAAATTCAGATTGATTTCAGATTTCAGATTGGGGTTCAGATTGAGGCTGGATGCTTGCTTCCTGGACCTGTCTTGAAAGCATAAGCAGTACTATAGTTGTATGAGTTACGTTACTAACCTAGCTTCATGTTGTTTTTTGTTATGTTCCTTACTTATGGCTTATGCTCCTCTCAGCCCCATGTATGTTAATCATTATCCCTGCTTTTTTCCACTCCCTATTCCTTGTTTGCCCATTGATTATAGTACCTGATAGTGATCAGATGGTAACATCTGTCTTGAAATGATCTGATTCACCCCATCATACCAGATCCTGGATGGCACCTCACTGTTTGAAACAATACACACCTTTGGGTTGTTTCAAGGCTTCATGAAACCCATGAGCCTCTTCTCATGTACTCACCTCCTTCCCCAATCACTACATATATGTAACATTCCTAGCTTCAACAGAGCAAGGCAGCTTTGGGAACAAAGATCAAGGTGCATCGTGGGCATGGGAAAGTTCGAGTCTGTAACAAGTTTTAGTGGCTGACCCAGAGCATATAAGCTGTGCTTGCTTGGCTGGCTAGGAGATGACTCCAAGAGAGGAGGGCTAGCCTAGAGCCTGAGCCTAGAGCCTGTAGCCTCTTCTGGCTGAATTCTCCCTCTCCCTTGTCTTTAGAATGGGTTCCGCTGTATAGAATCTTCCCCTTCTAAGGAGATGGTGATAATCCCAGTAAGTGCTAATCGCCCTGAAAAGTGTATCACAAGAGCCCTGGCTAGTAGAGGAAGCTACAGAAAAGGAGGTGGGTTAAATGGCTGTCAGACTCAAGTCTTGGATCCCTCCT
Source organism: Mustela nivalis (assembly GCF_964662115.1). Classification (NCBI taxonomy): domain Eukaryota; kingdom Metazoa; phylum Chordata; class Mammalia; order Carnivora; family Mustelidae; genus Mustela; species Mustela nivalis. Next base: position 107,775,068 of record NC_139029.1, on the reverse strand, counting down.
TCCCACTGTCTCTCCCCTGTCTTGTCTTCCTTCTCAATGAAGCATTTTTTAGGCTTTAGCTCCTTGACTGATGCAGAGCACAGCCCATGTGGTGCTGTGTCTACCTCCCAAGGATGTAGGGAGTAGTGGGGGAGATGAATAGTGAACAAATGCATGATGTGAAGTGTTGCCACGTCCATGGCACATCTCCATGCTGGAGGGGTGGGGGTGGAGTATGAACGAGGACTCGAGGAAGAGTTGTCATCTGGGAGGGGCAGTGTGCTCAGTTCACTCTGAAATCATCAGAGAGAATTTAGGGTTGAATAGGCCCCAGCTCAAGTGTTTACTCATGGTGTCTAAATCATAGACCTAGAAATAAGGCTTAGGGAAATGAGACAGTCTCTTTCATGAAAATATTTATTAAACAATGAATATATTCATCTAATGCTTCAGTTGATAGGAGATAAAACAAATCTATTACCTACAACACAGAAACTGAGAGGCTGCACAAGTCCCAGCTTTCCCACAGAGGACAAGGCTTGCTCAAGCTGCGCTGGGGAGGCCAAGGTTCTGCCAGTGTGGAACTGTGGGGTAGGCCCCCTAGGGTCTAGTCAGCCATCTCTCCCTTCCCTGAGGAGCCTTTGTAAGAGTGAGCACAGAAGAAGGACGAGAACATTCTGCATGCGGTGTGAGCTCTGTCCATTTGAGCGAGCAGCAAGAAACTCTTCCAGGTCTGAAAAAAAAAAAAAAAAATCCAGAGGGTGGGAGAGACACTGTCACATGCTGGTTTTAAGAAACTGAAATAGAGCTGTCTCCACCTGCTCTGATACAGGCCCTATTCTGTTTCACGTTCCTTACCAGCCTTTGCTGCTGGGGCTCTGCGGCAGGGCTAGAGGGTTTTGAGGTTAGGCCTGAGGCAACAGTTGGCTCACCTGGCATAGGAAGGAAGCCCCACTGTAGGAGGCCCGTTTCAAGGTAGAAGCACCTTCCTGGAGCTTTCCTAGTCCCTTCCTTGCAAACAGAAACAAGGGGATTTCTGTGGGACTTAGAGAGCTGAAAGAGAATTTACATTTTTAGAGCTTAACAAACAACTCTTCAGCCCTTCTCAATTAGCCTATGTGCTGACCAAAGGTGATCTTTCAGAGAATTTCATATCAGGTCATTTAGCAATTAGGGGCAAAGAGGTGTGATTTGAAATACAATGAAATAAAATAGCTCGCATCCCTGTGTTACAAAGAAGGTCCAGCTCTTCTCCAAATGAGTCCTAATACCATCCCCTTGGCTAGGAACCGCTTATTAAACAGGAGAAAGCACCCATTCTGAAAGCAATGGCTACTCTTCCCACAGAGGAAGTTACAAAAATGGTGTCATACCCCAAGGTGCTCACCTTCCTGGCTGTCACAGTGTGGCTTCTCTTAGCCTTAAGAAGTGAGTCTGGCTTTCTGTGCGGGAGGGACCCCACCCCAAAGGGGTTGGGTGGGAGTCCCAGGAGCAGTAGGACCCAGCAGGGGTCTTAGCTAAAATCCCTGCTGAGTGATTATGAGTGATTATGATGTGAAGCTGACCATGGGCAGGCAGGGGTGCCAACTGCACTAAAGCATTCTCACAGGCCAATCTGGGCCTAGGTATGGTTGACTGGGCAGGCAAACATGCAGATGAGGAAGGGCCTAACTACAGGAACTTCTACCCGGACTGCTTGGCAGAGGCCCACCTGGTGTTCTTCCCCTTTCACCCCACCACCAGACTTCAGACAGGCCTGCCTTGTCCTGCCACCTACAAGCCCTCCAGGAGTTGCTCTCTGAATGTAAGAACCTATAGTGAGCATGACACAGTGGAAGTTAACAGATAAGGATGGCAAGCAATGGAAACAGGTACCCACTCTTCACCTATTCACAGGTGGGCTATGGTGGGGCCATCTAAGAGGCTAGATTCAGAATAGGACTGAGGTGTGGCCCACTCTAGGCCTGGGTACCACTTCCCTATACTATCCCACTCTGGGAAAAGTTTGTTCCAGTGTACGAAAACCTCACAAAACAGGAAATCTAACATCTGGACCCAGGGAAGGCTCCAGAAAAGCTGATCCTAAGACAGGTGATCTGCGTGTAAGAAGCTATTCAGGTGAGAAAGGGGTCTGTCCATACTGAGCTTCAGTTTTTACTCTCCCCAGTAGAATGAAGCAGGCTGCCTGCTAGAAAAGATTAAGGCCCTTTTTGGCAGTCGTTTATTATATATAAGCTCAAAGGCTGCTGTTTCAGTCAGCTTTGGGAATTTGATTAGACCAAGTCAGCTCAGTCAGCAGGGGTCCACAAAGTGGGGCTATGAGTACCACATGGTGCCCCTCTCAGGAGGCCCCAGGTTGCTCACTAAGCTTAGGGAGAAAATATTCTTCCACTCTACATTTAGGAAAATTTAAAACTAAGCCTTACAGTATTTACTGTACTGATTAGAATCGACTGAATCAATTGTTCTATGACCATTAACTCACCTCATATTGAAAAGGAAACTGCTACCAGTGTATAACTTACTATAAACTAGGATTTTTATTGTATTCTTATCAAAAGGCCTTTTTTAGACTTGGTCAGGCATAGCAAAGATTTTTATCATGTGTGTTAGTCCTGTGCCTATGTGAAAAAGAAGATATAGGTAAAATCAAGTTTGCACATGCTCTGCATGGCAACTGTCTCACCACCACTGAATGGGGAACATACTCAAGTATTTTTACTGGAGTGGAGTGGGAAATTAAAATGGAAAAAAGTTCAAGACCACCTTGAATGAAGGTAATATCATATTATAATGTGAGGTCCGGAACCAGTATTCCTAAAACTCTCCAGTTTACAGATATCTCCAGGAGCCAGATGACGACCCCTCCTGCCAGGTCACCCAGAGAACCTTACCCATTGGAATGGCACCTATCATGGGAGAATGTCCCTGGAGAGCAGGACAAAGCCTGTTGGAGCTGGCTGGGGCCATGATCCTGGAAAGCCATCTCTCCCATAGGCCTATAGGCTGGTTCTGGCCCTTTGATTTTTGTTTCATTTTTTTGGAGTTGGTTGGTGCCAGAAATATATTTTTTAGAACTGAGTTGGAAGCATGATGTGAGGTTTGAACTGACCCTAACTTGACATTCACATTCCCTATTTAACCCTGAAGGCACTTGAGTTTGCTACTTCACTGTGTCAGTACTTGGACTATAAATTTTAGAACACTAAACTGGTTCTTTAGGCTAATGAAATATTTAATACTTTGGGGCTATATGTGGGAAGAACCACCCTCTTGGTATAATGAGTTTGGGGCCTATTTCGACACTAAGCTTCCTGCTACTTGGATGCTTGTGTTTTTTTGTTTTGTTTTGTTTAACTAATTATTGTTAAACTTAATGCTCCTCAATTAGTGGATATTGTTCACAAACCAGAAAACACATTTCAGTAAACTTGCATATAAATGCATGATTATGAAATAATTTTTTAAACCTCAGTATGTTGACTGGAACACTGCTGATGAGGATGATAATAAAATAATAATTTATTTTGTGCATCATATATAACAGGTAAAGTCCTTCTCATTTTAATAAATCAATGGGGTAAATATTCAGCTCTAATTTTGCATTTGCAGAGACTGAAACACAAACAAAGTTATTCAACCCTTCATAAGGATCGTAAATATTATAACAAGTATTTGGGGGATTTGAACAAGGATTTTGGAGGGATTTTCCCAAGCTTTTTCTATTATGCTACACTGTCTTTTTTAATGCAAAATTAACAAATGTAAATGAAGAAAATAGTAGAGATAATGCCAGTTGCCTGCCTCAAGCACACTGTTTTTAGAATACAAGAAATGGTTTCTTTTGATTGCAATGTAATAATAGATAATGGCTTATATGGTGTTTCTTCTTTAAATATATATTTGGAACTAACTGCCAAAGGCCATCCATTCAATATTTATTGAGAATATTATTCACAAAACACTATTTTAGATCATGGAAGAGAAAAATGACAAAAGAGCTCACACCAACAAACAAGATGATTTGGCATAAATTTTATCTTTCAAGATCTATGTGAGAGTAGAGGGTAGGTTATCCTTCTTTTACAAGAGAAAACAGAAAAGTTAGTGTTCTTCTGAATTAGAATGGAAAAATATACCCTTGAAAAGACATTCTATTCAGCATTAAGAAAGCCCGTCATTCTTACACTTGCAGAGCATCAGAGCAAGAAGGGCCCTTGGAGGTTGTTTGGCCTTCAGGTCCCTGGAAGTGCCAGAGGGTCATGATTTTGTAGTGTTTTGTTATCTACTGGTGACTTGCCCATTGACATGTATCCTTGATTCACATCTTTTTCATTTTGTTATGGACATAAATTTCTATTCTACCTCCCATATGTTTTTAAAAATCCTTACAACATCCTATTAAAGGATTTAAAACAGTTACTTACTGTTTAATTTAGAATATGGCCATATTTTCAATATTCTAAATAACACTATGAAAAATATCTTTAGTTAGTATTGATAATTATTCTTATAGAAAGAGTACAGAAATGGCACAGTAGTTAAGATTTACATCCTGAACTTTTATGCACTTTTGGTGGGAATGTAAGTTGGTGCAGCCTCTATGGAAACAGGTATGGGGATTCTTCAAAAAATTAACAATAGATCTCTGTAATGATTCACCAATTCCACCTCTGGGCATTTATCCAAAGGAAACAAACATACTAACTCAAAAATGTATCTGTACCTCCATGTTCACCACATACTATTTACAATAGCCAAAATATGGAAGCAACCTAAGCAAACATTGATGGATGAATGACAAAGAGCATATATGATATAAATATGTATAAATGTGATATAAATTAAATGAATAGGATATAAATGTCAATAAAAGAAGATATATGATAGATAACATGAACACATATAATGGGATATTTTCAGCCATAAGAAAGAAGGAAATCTTGCCATCTGTGACAACATGGATGGACGTTGAGGGTGTTATGCCAAATTAAATAAATTGAACAGAGAAAGAAAAATACCATAAGCTCTCACATGTAAAATCGTAAAAGAAATAAAAACAACAGAACTCAAAGAAACAAGAAGTTTGGTGAATGTCAAAGGTGGGGGTTGATAGGTGAGCAAAGTGGGAGAAGATCAAAGATCAAAGGTACAAATTTTGAGTTTTAAAATAAATAACTCATGGAGATATAATATATATAGCATGGTGATTATAATAAATCTATATTTAAAAGTTGTTAAGTGGGGGGCAACTGTGTGGCTCAGGGGGTTAAGCCTCTGCCTTCAGCTCAAGTCATGATCTCAGGGTCCTGGGATTGAGCCCCACATTGGGGTCTCTGCTCAGCCAGGAGCCTGCTTCCCCCTCTCTCTCTGCCTGCCTCTCTGCCTGCTTGTGATCTCTCTCGCTGCCAAATAAATAAATAAAATTTTTAAAAAAAAGTTGTTAAGCAGGTAGATCTTAAAAGTTCTCATCATGAGAAAGAAAACCATGACTATGTGAGGTGATGGATGTTAAGTAGACTTAGTGTGCTGATCATTTCACAACATATAAAAATATCAAATCATTGTGTTGCACACCTGAAAGTAATACAATGTTATATGCAAATTATATCACAACTAAAAAAAGTATTTGACAAAAGTCAGGAATGTCCTCACAATGTCCATAAATGGTAACAATTTTATTCATAGATTAATAGATTCATAGATTAATGTGAATCTATGAATATGAATTAATATTCTCACTATTCATAAAATAACATTAATTATATCAAATATGCTATGGTATGTTTATTTGTAGTATTTTTCAATAATTAAATGTTATAAAGTATTTCTAAATTAGCAATTAGCTTTTTGTGATTAATCTCTTGAGAGAAAAATATCAGACCTTATTTATTAGCTGTGGGCATCAACTCCTATAAGCCTTGGTTTCCTTAAATATAAAAAGTATAGTAATACCTATTTCATGGACTTAAGAGACTCAAATAGGATAAAGTGAATAAAGTGCCTGAAATAACTGACAGCCATCATCATTCTCATCATCATCCTTCATGTCATCATCATCATCATCATCTCTGTCAGCAAGCCACCAGTCATCTGCCCTGAGGAAGGATCAGTGGGTCAAACAGTACAAAAAAGTACTGTTTGTTCCTGTTCTTTGACACCTGACAAATTACTGTGAAATATTATTATTTTGTTTAACTATGATGAGCAGAAGTCACACGTAGAAGCCATTGTCACTGTCCTTGGCAGACAGCATTTGCACCCTCGGATATTTCCAAGAATAGAAAACAGTAAGCAGATAATCCGAAATCTAGTCCCTGCCCTGTTGCTTCTGAACCCAAAGTGGCCTTGCATAGGAGACTGAAAATGACCACAACTAGCCCCTTCCCACATTATTGCTGGGAACACCAATGGCATGTAGGATATAACTTCACATGTAGGACTACACATGTCCCACTTGCAATTCCAATAACTGTTCCTTAATTTGTGTCCTCCATTCTCTGGGGCACAAAAGGAGCAGCCAGTGGATCAGGGACATAAGCCCAGCAACTGAAAGAGAGGAAGGGCTTTGGAAACATAGTGGGCATGAGAGAAGGGGGACAAGCTGCAACACTTTGCAATACTCTACTATACTTTCTCTTTTCCTACTGGCACTGCCCACACTATGCACAGCTAGATGAGAAGGGATGGGGCAGAAAGAGGGGTTGATGGGTTGCTCATTAAACATCTCTTGACAGCTCATCTTACCCAAGGTTGCAGAAGAGGAAGGGAGGAGCAAGAAAGGTAGCTTGGAAGCTGAGCATTCATTAAGTGTGTTCCTCCACTACTGGCCCCACCAGGAAGGCAGGGGCAGGAGGTTGGTTTGGAGGTCTCCACTCCCAGTGGTGGTGCCCCTGCATTGCCATCCTGACCATGGACAAAAGGGTGGGAAGTGGTGCTGAACATCTGTGATTTGGCCAGAGCTGAAGAAGGTGGACAGAGGAACAGAAAAGGGGCTTTAGAAGCTTTGACTGCTCACTGTACAACCAAGGCCCCCATGGCTGATGAAGAGGTTGAAGGGCTGTGCCTTCATTCACTGGAGTCCATGCGGAGCATGCTGAAGAGGGGAGAGGATACAGCATGTGGCACTGAAATGCTGTGCCTTCTTTACCTGTGCCCCTTGGCCTGCCCAAGATCAATAGCAGAGTGTTACATTTGTTTTCTGATGCAGAGAATTCACACTCTTCACTGAGTTTTACAGTGAGTGAAATATTTGTGTTGTTTGCTCACTGCTCAGAATTCTCACAATTGAGTGTTCACCCAATGTGTTCTCCACACCCTCGTGGCTCTTAATATGCATGGCAGGCCTGAATTTTGCTTACAAGTTACCTTCCTTCTCTGGGACTGCGTGAATGGCTGTAAAGGGCAGAACCAGATCATCCATGCCTATTCCTGTCCTGCTCCAGTACCCTCCTCACTTCACAGTTGAGGAGATGGTGTTGGTGTGGTATAGGAAAATTGCTATAGATTTAGTCAGTAACCTCCCTGCCAGAGTTGGCTCTGTTTAGCAACTTGTGAGCTCCCCAGAGTCTGCTCACTGAGAGGACACTTAAGGACGCTGTTTGGAAAACACATTTAAACCCAGTACCTGGGCATAGTAAACTTAGGAATCATTTTAAATAATAGTGATAATATGCTATCTGATTCACAATGAATGTGACTTTCCTAAGTGATCAATCAACCATGTTCTCATTTCTGTGTCACCTGGAACAGCTAAATATCTATGGATTGGGAGTTACAAAGGAGAAATCCCTGTCAGTGTGGACTGTGTGCACAGGACGTAGGTCCACTTACCACAGCTGTCTGGCGTCTGCTGAGGGAGACAGTGTAGGACTGCGAAGACACACCTGCAAAGGCGGCAGCTGTGGAAGGTCCAGGCTCCATGCATGAGTGCACCACATTCACTAAGGAGACAGAAAGGCAGTGTCAGCCCTTCTGGTTCGTGTGCACTACCCATGCCCAACCCCCATACTGCCTATCCTTTCCACCCTTGGTGTCCACTCCCAGACATGCCGAGCCCCACAGGGCCTCTGCACCCACTCCCATCCACACCCCACTCCCCTCCCCAGCATGCTACCCTGAAGGCCCCCCTACCCACACCCACTCCCCTCTGCAAGGTCAAGCCCCTCTTCTCCCCTCATCCCCTCCCACGTCCCTGCCCCACTTGCAGGCAGGCTCCTGCATAGGCCCACCTATGCCTCTGATCATGCTCACAATAACGGCCAGTGAAGTGGGCAGGACATATGCAGAAGCTGCCCAGCACGCAGGTGCCACCATTCCTGCAGCAGCTGAGCCTTGGGGGTACACCTGTGGGTGGGAGGCCTGGGTGTTCAAGTCTGCCTGCTTCCTGTCCCTTTGCCTTAGACTACCCCTGAGAGGGCCTCATGAGATTGCTTGGAGAGGCAATAAAATTTTACTCCCTGCCAAGTGTGTTTGCTCAGGTAGACCCTACTTGTTAATTTAAGGATTAAAAACAAACTGCCAGGGGTACTGGAGGGTCAGGAAGCCACTCAAGGACCCAAGGAGAAACCCTGGCCCCTGCAAATAGGATTTTCTCTCTCCTTTCCTTTCAGATGTTAAAGTCAGGAGGTGACTTCCCTGGACAGTGATTAAAAACAGGCCTTCAAGGCGGGGACCACCCACAGTGGGATGACTTACAGAAAACCCTCCCAAGCTCTTGTCCCCACCAGGGGGACAAGGCCCCTCCCCCACCCTGCCTCCGAGAGACATAGGGTCTGGAGCCTGAGAGTCTGCAATAAGCCAAGCAAGGGCCTACTTTTAACTTGAGTTGGAATCTTTGTTTTGAATATATTTAAATCACACTCCTCGAGACCTCCTGAGTAAATGCAATATTGTACCAGTGAAAGAGTAAAACTTGTTTTCACAGCAAAAGAGCACCTCACTAGGACATATTTTTCACTTTATAGTATATCTTTATGTGAAGATGATAAATTGTGGTTTGTTGGGTTTTTCATTTTATCCTTAATCTATTCCAGGTTGTTCTCCACAATAATGGAGATGATCAGAAAAGTTTTTGGGGGGCAATGCCACTTACTACCTGAGAAAGCCCTGAAGTAGGTACTTGAATCCTGCGGCCGCAACCCATCCATGCTTCTGTTCCCCTCTCCCAAATTATTCAGGATCCAATTGAGTGTTTCCTCCTGGAGCTTCTGGGCTGTAGCATTGTTGATTTCTTCTCTGTTACCTTTATGTTTCTCTTTTTGATAATCTTTTAAAAACATTGAAAATGTGAGACTGATGATATTAAGAAATAAATATACAATAAAAGAGACTTTAAATAAAATGCTTCTTACTGTTGTCTCCCAAGTGGATGATGTGTAATGCCAAACTGACAAAAAACAGAAGCCTAGAATGTGTAAAGAAAATTATTGGTTTAAATAATAAAAGTAAAAGTAAAAAAAGTAAAAGTAGAAATGTCCATATGCTTAAAATGTAAACCAATCATATATAAACATAAATATATACAAATTTAACATTTAATAAATATTATGCCATCATTCTGTAACTTGTAGATGTAACTTAATTAATGTCGTCGTGACTTAGAAAGATTTTGAGACCAAAAAAGTGTGCATGTCCCTTAATGAGAAAAAACATTTGTACATATGCTGCAGTTTATTCTGAACACTTTTAAATGCCCCTCTCAGCCCTGAGATCTGAATGATGTGCGTCCTTACCTAACAGGATGTCTCCAGGTCATTTCCCACTGGCACGTCTTCTGGTGTGAAAGTCTCCTTCTCTCATCAGTACTTTGAAGATCAATTTCCAATGGAGTGCAGATCAGTTTCCAAGGAAGTAGAGTCTTAAGGCGTTTTGTATTTAAATATATCTTTACTCCAGGTCCTGGAATAACTGCATTAGGACATAAGATGAATAAGAAAAGAAGATACAGATCTTCCCTTTCCTTCTGTAGGCTGTGAGAAACAGCAGTGAGATCTCCGGGTTCTGCTGTGGAAGTCCATTAGGCAGTGAGCTGCTGTAACAGGCAGGGCCCATGCTGAGCCTCCAGGACTGTCCCCTCACTGAGACCAGGTGGGGGTGGGGTGGAGGTTGGAGACTTGGGCTGATTCTCTCCTCAGTACTGTTAACAGTGCTGACAGCAGCAGGGTAGTCAACCCCTGCTGTAAGCATTGGTGGCTAAGGCAATAAGCCTTTCCCTCGCTGGGAAAAAATAAAAAAAAAATTAAAATCTCAACATGAGAACAAGTTTTCACAGGAAAATGCAAATTTTATATTGCCTACCCTTGTATGGTTGTGAGGGTCCAACAAGAGAAGGGAACCATTGTGTGAGACCTAGGCAGCAGGCATGTGTCCCTAAAGCACTGACTGGGGAGCAGGAATATAAAAGGAGACATTTCATGCCCTGCTTTTTGAGGATGTATGGGTCCTTCCACAGAAAGAACTTTTTCTCTGTGCCCAGCACCACGGTGGCTATATCATATACATTACCCATTTAATACAGCATGCCTCTGAGGCAGTGTTTTTATTATCCCCCATGTAAAAGGACAGTCAACAAAGGCTTAGTTTAGTCCCTGTGGCAGGTGGATCTTCAAACAATATGTAATGTACCGATTTTTTTCTAAAGATTTTATTTATTTATTTGACAGGCAGAGATCACAAGTAGGCAGAGAGGCAGGCAGAGAGAGAGGAGGAAGCAGGCTCCCCACTGAGCAGGAAGCCCGATGCAGGGCTTGATCCCAGGACCCTGGGATCATGACCTGAGCCAAAGGCAGTGGCTTAACCCACGGAGCCACCCAGGCGCCCCTAATGTACTGATTTTATGAGAAGAAGCCTACCGTGTGCTCAGGGTATGAAGACCACGGAGTGTACAGGTGACTGCCCCAGTCATTGTCTGATGTTAAGCTCTGGATCCAAGAAGGGAGTGATTGCCAAAATAAGGACTGGGGCCCTTTTATCATCTCTGAAGAGGTACTTCGCAACTCTGGGGCAAATCCTTCTGTGATTTTAATATAAAAATAGCTCTTTAGAAATAGCATGCTTCTTCTAAGGATGAAATAGTTTTTGATACTGATTTAATTTTAAAACCTTTAAATGTGAAATTTATTAAAGAAGCTGTTAAATAAAGCAATAAAGCAAAGGGAATTGGTGAGCCTGCCTGCTGTGGGTCTCCCAAGGACTAGTTCTGTGGGCTGCCAGGACTATCTCAGGACCAGCAGACCTGGCTGGGCAAACTATGGGGGGAGAAGGCCCCTCACACCTGCAGGAAAACATCTGTAAGTGCAGTCATAACAAATATACTTTTAGACTTGATGGTTATTACTTGTTAACCATATAGTTTAGTTATCTATAAAAGTATATGACCCTAAATCAATAGAATCTTCTTTGAGCAAAATGGGTTGTACACTAAAATAAAAGCATGCTGGGGTACCTGGGTGACTCAGTGGGTTAAGCTTCTGCCTTCGACTCAGGTCATGATCTTAGGGTCCTGGGATTGAGCCCCACATGGGGCTCTCTGCTAGGTGGGGATCCTGCTTCCCCTGCCCCCTCTGCCTGCCTCTCTGCCTACTTGTGATCTCTCTCTATCAAATAAATAAAATCTTAAAAAATAAAATAAAATAAAACCATGCATAATCTAAAAGACTATATTTTTTTGAATAAGAACTTTTAAAGCTTCAGTTTATGTGATGTTATCAAATGAACCTAAAACTTTCTGATGACATTAATGTTCTAAGAGTAGTATCCAAAATCGAATTTCTCCCCATCGTGTCTTGTATTATATTTTGTATTATGGACACTTTTGAATGTATACAAGATCCAGGATAATGATTCACTGACTGGTGTTCATAGATTAAGTATCAACCTTTGCCAATCTTAGTTATTTTGCACCCAGCTCCATTTTTCTTTTGGAGTCTTTGAAAGCAAATCTCAGAAAGCATGATAGTTTCTATGTCAAATAAGATTCTGAAAATATGCATTTTAAAGGAATCTGTAGGAAAAACAAAGGAAATGTCTTGCCGGCAAGACAGGATTGAAAGTCCAGGCAGAGGGATGGAATGTTCCATCTCTGGCTGTTTGCTTAAGACAGCTCCAGGGAGGGAAAGAGCTGATGGCCTAGCTGGGAGAAAGCTGCTATTTTCAGCTTTCTGTTCCTTGCTCTCATTTAACCACAGGTATTGTAAAAAGGAGTTTTGCATTTCATGGCAGAGGAGCCCAGGTTTACTTGGGAACCAGGTCCAGCTGGAAGGGACTGCCTGAGAATGGCTGGAAGCCTGGTAAGGGGCAGCAGATCCCTGGCTCTGGAGAAGGTTCTTTCTTGTTATCAGTTGTAAACAGATAAGATTGTAGCCAACCCATCCACCAGACCTCCAGTAGAACTTCTGACTCATTTTGAGCTAACACAGGGAATTGGGACACCCTGTCCCAGGATTGAAGACCACCCCACTCTCTGGGTCTAGGTGGAACCTTGCAGCCCACTGAGAACAAATCTCTTGCTGCATGGCACCACTTCTGAAGGAATGTCTGTGACCAGAAAAGTCAACAATATAAGCTCAGAGCTACATTAAAATCATCACTGAAGCAGGCTAGACATTGTCAAGATGGGTCATCTATTAAGAAAGGAAATTTGGGATACCATCTTTGGGGTGATCTGTGGTCACGTTTTGAGGGCAGCTGACCCACAGCCTGTGCGTCCTGGACCACCTCCCATGGAAGCCTGAGCTGGCCATGTAGCTTTCTCCCTTTGTCTCATAACCATGTCCACCAACAAGAATGCTAATTCACCAGCTGCCTGCCTTAAAAACAAGGGGAAAGCCAGTACAGAAATGAGGTGGCATCGAATAGAAGTTAATGTGGAGCTGAGGAAAGCTAAAAAGGATGATCAGATGCTGAAAAGGAGAAATGTAAGCTCATGTCCCCATGATGCTACCTCTACACTGCAGGAAAACCACAACAACCAGCACACTATAAACTGGTGTGTTGATGACACTAACAAAGGCATAAATAGCAACAATTTGGAAAACCAGTTCCAGGCTACTCAAGCTGCTAGGAAACTGCTTTCTAGGGAAAGGCAGCCCCCCATAGACAACATAATCCAGGTGGGTTGGAATCCAAAATTTGTGTCCTTCTTGGGCAGAACAGATTGTAGTCCCATTCAGTTTGAATCTGCTTGGGCTCTCACTGACATTGCTTCTGGGACATCAGAACAGACCAAGGCTGTGGTAGATGAAGGTGCTATCCCAGCATTCATTTCTCAGCATCTTCCCATGCCCACATCAGTGAACAAGCTGTATGGGCTCTAGGAAATATTGCAAGTGTGGTTCAGTTTTTCAAGACTTGGTCATCAAGTATGGTGCAGTTGATCCGCTTTTGGCTCTCCTTGCAGTTCCTGATGTCGTTGTTAGCATGTGATTAATTATGTAACCTTATTTGGACACTTACTTGATAAACCTTTGTCGCAACAAGAATCCTGCACCCCCCGCACGATGATCAAGAAGTCTTGGCAGATACCTACTGGGCCATTTTCTATCTTACTGATGGTCCAAAAGAATGGATTGAAATGGTTGTGAAAACAGGAGATGTGCCCCAGCTTGTGAAGCTTCTAGGAGTTACTGAATTGCCCATTGTGACTCCTGTGCTAAGAACCATAGGAAATATTGTCACTGGACAGATGAACAGACTTAGGTTCTAATGGATGCAGAAGCACTTGCTGTTTTTCCCAGCTTGCTAACAAGCCCCAAAACTAATATTCAGAAGGAAGCCACGTGGACAATGTCAAACATCACACTTGGCCGTCAGGACCAGATACAGCAAATTGTGAATCATGGACTAGTCCCATTCCTCATTGGTGTTGTCTCTAAGGCAGACTTTAAGACACAAAAGGAAGCTGTCTGGGCTATAAGCAACTATACAAGTGGTGGAACAGTTGAACAGATTGTACACCTCATTCATTGTGGCATAATAGAACCACTGATGAACGTTTTAACTGAAAAGGATACCAAAATTATTCTGGATGCCATTTCAAACATCTTTCAGGCGGCTGAGAAACTAGGTGAAATGGAGAAACTTAGTATAATGATTGAAGAATGTGTAGATTTGGACAAAATTGAGGCTCTACAAAACCATGAAAATGAGTCTGTGTACAAAGCTTCATTAAACTTGATTGAGAAGTATTTCTCTGTAGAGGAAGAGGAAGATCAGAATGTTGTGCAAGAAACTACCTCTGAAGGGTATATGTTCCAGGTTCAGGATAGCACTCCTGGGACCCTTAATTTTAAGATTGTACAGCTGAGGCAGAAAGTTGTTTGTTGTGTACTCCGTTTGGTAGAAATTTGTCTTATTGTTTCTCTACTAAGAACTCTTTTTAAATGTGTTTTGTTATTGTAGCACTTTTTACAACAAAGCTCTACTTGACCAGTTCGAAACTGTATGAACTATATGGAGCTCCTCCTCTCAGTGGGTTTCTTATTTCTATGTGGAATCTCCTATCTTGCAATGTCCTGTAAGTTAAGATTAAATTCCACCCTCTTCTTTAAAAGAAAGAAAGAAAGATATATTTGATTAAATATATTGAAAAATATCCTAGCCAAAGAAAAAGATGGCAGATACACAGACATACTGAGCTGATGAGTGGCTGAAGCAAGAACTGCCAGCATCACTTGTTGGTTTTAAATTACAGAGTGATTGGGCAGACACACACCATAGTCACTATTTTGGGTATAACCTGCCTCAGAGATTGAAGTAAATTCTCTTTCTTGCACCGACAGAGCTGAACTTGATTATTGATTAGGCATTTGGAAGCAGTCACCAAAAGGAAGTAAAAGACCTATAGCAATGATCCATGAACAAAACTTCTCTGCTACTCCTAGATACCCATTCTCCTGCTGACTGCACAGCTTCTGCAGCAGAGTTCACTCTACAGATGAGAATGGTCATTAGGAGGGAGCACTGGCAGGTCACTTGGCTCAGAAGTCTCCCAGAGGAGCAAGGTCTGGTAAGCAAAGCCAGTGGGCATCACCATTGCAAAGGCTGCTGATGTTTGCACAAACCAACATAGAGAAACTCAGAGAAAACTCTGCAGGCCAAGGTCTGGGATACCACATGGGAAAGGGGAGCCTTGGTTTGCTCTCTCATTCCTGAAAACACTTCCTGCCTTCCTGGAGGTGGGCCCTTGAGGATGGGCCAGGTGATGGGCAGTACATCTTTCTTCTGAAGATGTACCCAGCCTTTTGAATTTCCTGGGTAACCTTCCTTTCTCTTTTTGTTTACTCTGCTGATGGTGCTCTGTGGGAGCAATTAGTAGCCACCACTTGGGCAAAGAAATGTCAGAGGCTGACATTCACAGGTGGTGAGGGGGAAGGGCAGGAAATGAGAGACAGAGAGGAAGGCAAAGGCCCCATCTCATGAAAAGAGATGAGAGCTGACCAGCAAGTGTGTGACCCAGAGAAGAAACATATTAGAGAGAAACATAATTTTCTCACCTGCTTCTCAGAACCATAACACTGGGGTAGCAAACTTTTGTTTCTTATGATTTACCTAATAGAGACAAGAGAGAAGAGGCACAATGAGATGAGGACACAGACTAAGGACCACAGAGGACCTGAGTCCACCAAGTTCTCAAATAGGATGTGAGGAATATCCAGAGGGACCACCATGCCCAGCTCTAGGGAACACGAGTCACACACATAAAAGGTGAAACAAGCCCCTGGTATATAGAGTCTAAAGAACTCTCAATCTTTAGAATGTTCTAGAGCAGCATGGAGCACTAAACTTGATAATACAGCCCCCCCCAAGTCTGTGGATGTTTTTCCAAAGGCTGCTGAAGTTTGTCTTAGAAGGGAACAGAAATTAGAACACATGGTAAGGAGTTACTGAATAATAGCGAAAATAGAAAGGTTATGGATGTCAAGCTCAAGTAGGAGAAGGACGGTATCTGGGGTGGGGGTGGGGGACAGTGGCCTGACTCAGAAACCCAAGAGGGGGTGTATAGAGGATGGGATACATAATTAAGTGTAATTGAGGCACAGTGACTCTCCTAGACCTGTGATTTCTAAGTGGGATATGCCTGATGCCCAGGAGAGAGACAGAGCTATAGATCCAGACCTAACAGCCTCTTGGTAACTTTACCTGGTAATGAATCCAAGGGGGCACATACAAAAGGAATTGGGAGGCCCATCTTAGGGCTTTGGCCTAAAAGTAAACTCAGGACCATATAAGCAGCTTTCATTATGGCAAAGCAGATAGCAGTGAAACTGATATGTGAGTTTAGAATCAAATGAGGCTCCCTAGTGAAATAACCCAAGTCAGAGATGAAAGGTTTCCAGGATAACTTTTTTAGTTATACCACATTTTTCAGCCCAGACAAACTTCTCTCCACTTCAAGTTCTTCAATTTTGCATGCCACTCTGGTTGTAATGAATCCAAAAGATCTGACACATTTTTGGATTTTTCTAAAAACTGAACTTTATAAGCTGAAATAAACTGCCAGGGTTCTATTCAAATACATTTAATCAAGACAGTACTACTGGGACAGCTGGCAAAGCATGTCAGGTAGATACACAGTGGAACACCTCTCATATTGAATTCACATAGCTTACCTCTCCACACAGGGAAGTACTGGTCTATAGCTTACAAGGCAGGGATGGGAATAGAGGAGACAATGGTTTGCAAGTATGTAGGTTGGATATGACTTGCAAAGATGATCTTTATTGTTGTCCATTGTTTTTAGTTTTCTTTCAAAAGAGATTTCTTGTCCATAATGAAGAGTCTGTTCAAGAAGCTTTCCATGAAGAATTCAACTGCATTTATTAGAATGAATTTACTGAAGTAGTTCTATTCTCATCCTTTTGCTTCTTAATGTACTTTATGAGCCTCTAGTCCCTAAGAAATACTTAACCTCAATGCAAACCTCTAAATGGACAATCATAGACTCACAAAAATAATGTCAGCAACCATATATAATAGGGAAAATCAAAAGATAACAAAATGAATACAAACAATAAAGTATATTGAAAAAAGAGAATTAATTTTTTAATTAATTTATTTTCAGAAAAAACAGGAATTAATTTTTTTTTTAAGTAAACTTTATTTTTTGGGGAGGTAGGCTCCATGCCTAAAGCAGGATTTGAACTCACAACTCTAAGATCAAAACATGAGGTAAGATCAGAATTCAGACAGTTAACCAACTGAGCCACTCGATCCCCACCCTTTTTCTTAGGTATTAAGTAAACTCACTCTCTCTCTCTCTCTCTTTTTTTTTTTTTTTTTTTTTAAGGAAACTCTACACCTACCATGGGGCTGAGCTCAGGACCCCAAGATCAAGGGTCACATGCTCTACAGACTGAGCCAACCAAGTCCCCTTAATAGTACTACGTTTATTGAGTAGTTAAACCAAGAGGAAAAATGCAAATCTTATAATCCATATGAGAAGGGAGGTGGCTTTTATTGTATATAATGAATCTAATCCAACTTCTCAATATATTTGAGAAATTCTCAATATATTCTAATCCAACAGCTCAATATATTTGGTGCCAACAGTGATAAGACTCCATATCCTCTAAATCCTTGGGTCACACATAGTGCAACACAGCTTTCCCTTACTTGTATTTCCATAAACCTGGTCACCACCCAGCACATACAAGCACTGCCCTCATGTTCAGAAGCACAAAGTCCCAAGTTCACATTGGGCAATGGCAGTCTAACCAATCCAAATCCCTTTAGTGGATTTTCTTGAACAACAATAAGGCAAAACTCTAAATATGCAAGGTATCACTATTAGGATAGAGGTAGCTGCTGGTACTGCAGCTGCTGTTTCCACAGACTTGTGAGGCTGTTTTTTGCATTTACTTTTGCACCTGCATTTACTTTTGCAGCCAATATACTGGGAAGGGGTGGGACATCAGTGTCCCATGTCTTCCAGGAGGACAGGATGATACTGTAAAAGGGAGGTAGATGGAAGGACTGTCTGCCTGCACTATTGTCACAGCGCTGCTATGGACTTACTGATTGAGCACCATGCTTTGCCCTTTGTGTATGTAATTCTGGGTAAGGACACAAAATTATTGCCCATACATGACCACTGTCTCATTGCATACTACAATGAAGGACCTTTTATTTGAAGTCTAAAAAGAGGCCCAACTGACTACAATTTAAGTATAACTTTAGAATGTATTAAAAGCTTACTTTTCGGGACACCTGGGTAGCTCAGTTGGTTGGGCAGCTGCCTTCAGCTCGGGTCATGATCCTGGCGTCCTGGGATCAAGTCCCATGTCGGGCTCCTTGCTGAGCAGGGAGCCTGCTTCTCCCTCTGCCTCTGCCTGCCATTCTGTCTGCCTGTGCTCGCTCTCTCCCCCTCTCTCTCTCCGATAAATAAATAAAATCTTAAAAAAAAAAAAAAAAAAAGCTTACTTTTCTCCAGGATGTGTTCCATTCCCCTGAAGACAAAAGGACTATTTTCAGGCCCCTGCAACTCTTGCATAACAGACAATACCACTTCCAGTGAAAAGGTGGTTTTATAAAAACACAGGGACAGGACCCACTGGCAGAAAGAGCTGCACTGGGGTCATGAGGAGTGGCCCATTATATACTTTTGGGTTGGGAGGGGGTTAGGGATAGGGAAAGTCTCTAAGGAATTTTGGAAGTAAGTTTTCCAAGGCCTTTGGGGGACTACATATTGTTGGGAAAAGGTCATTTATTACCATCTAATAAAACCTTAGTAATGAGACCCTTTAGATGTATATGGGTAGGCCATATGCTTGGGAGGTGATTATCAGCACATATCTTGGGGGATTTAGAGATAAGGGAAGTTCCCAAAGGAATTTTTCTATGTTAAAGTCAACCTATAGGATCTGGGAGGTGGGAGTGTTTTGGGGCTAGAATTGCCTTTCACCCGTAGCAAAGTATTAACATCAAGGCAGTTGAGTCCCTAGAGGAAAGTTACTCTGCCTGTTTCAAGGACTTATCAGTGGGTGTAGGTAGTACAGAAATTGAATAATTTTTCTTCTGCCTTTGTTTCCCACATCAGAACTGGCTCCCTAGGTTGTTTTGCTTTTAGATATCATAGGGTCTCTCAGGGCTGGGAGGAGCTGTGAAGGACAGTGCTGTGCTCTCTAATAGAGGCTGCTTCTGAACATGTGGGAGACTTCTCCCACAGGCTAGGAGGTAGAGTTTTTGACCCTATGAGATTTGTACTCCAGGAGAGCTCCTGGTTCCCTCCATCACAGACTTCATAGAGGAATCCATCCTTCATGGAGCATTTACAAGTGCCTCTTTGGTGACAGCCTGGCCCTGGCTGCATGGCAAGCAGACCCCAGGTCCTTCAACCATAAAGCTTCCAGTGGAGGCCTGAGGATGTTGAGTTGAGGCACAATGGGTAATTTCTCCCTACCACGGGGCCCTCGCAATCCAATGGAAAGGAACTTGGGGTGAATATGAATGGAAGAAGACCTCCGAGAATGAGAAATGTATGACTTCAGCCTGAGAGTTCACCAGCTTCATCTGGCACTCACCTGCTTGCAGGGTGACACAGAGCAGGTGGGGGCCCTTGGGCCCGGATTTTGGTGGCACAGTCTCCATCTCACTTCCTGAGAATCACACTGGGGCAGAACTGCAAATCCTTATTTGGGCTTGGTACCTAGTCAGGTCAAGGGTTCTTCCAGAAGAGGAGTCTTCTTGGAAGAATCACCTTCCAGCCAACTAACACTGCTCTGGGAATATATTCCAGTATCTTCTAGTTGTGTCTTTGGGAAAAACATGTTCATTTCTATATGTTTGAGTGCCCTACTGTTTTGATTACTAGAGTTTTCTAGTAGAGCTTGAAATCAGGGAATGTGATACCTCCATGGAGCCTGCAGTTTTCAGCTGCCATGGTCAGTACCCATTTGGACCCACTGTGGATGGGGTCCTGGGCTTGACCAGCAATAAAGTCTCCTTAGTGTGTCTTACTAGAAGATGCCTTGCCCAGCCTGTCCAGCTCTGCCCTGGAATGATTGGTTTCTCCATCTCTACCTTCAACAGAAAACTATGTAATTAGAGTTTGGAATGAGGCAGATGACCTTGAGTCCACAGAAGCCTGCTCCAGTGACCTTGTTTCTTGCCCTGTTGATGCACAGTGTGTGCATGTGCAGTTAACCCCCCATCAGCCATGCTTGGGCAGGCCTCTTGAGATCAGGCTGCTCCCTAACCCACTTGTATACCTTTCAGGATAGAGGGAGTCAACCCCCAAATTTTTCTGGAGCAGCTTTGAAATGGTGAGAGTCTGCCTGCTATGGTCCAAGACTTAATCAGCACTCAGTATTCCCAGGTCTCCTATTGGGCTCGGGCTACTTTTATCAGTTGCTGGGTCCATCCTGGCAAGGTGTGCAGATACTTGTGGTTCTACCTGTAGGGGAAAAGTTGAGCATTTGTGTAGCTTAGTGCTTGGAATTTGGCATATGTCTACTACCCCCTCAAGATCAGGATGATTTTTGGTGTGTTGCCCCCACTACTCTGGAGACCATTCAGGTGACCAGGGATCAGCCATGGCTCCAGGAGTCTGCAGTGTCCTAAAGGCCTCAGGTCAGCTGAAAGGAGAGTGCTCTGCATACTCCAGCTTGGTGCAGAGTAGCCTGGGATGTGGAACAGGACATGCATGGACATAGTCCTCCTGAATGGAGGGCTGGAGGTTCCTTGACTGCCTTGCCTGTGTGGGCCCTGAAGGCTTGGGAAGGGGGTATCACCCAATAGAAGATACCTGGAAACTCTTTCTACTAGAGAACCAAGGGGTCCTTCAGGCAGCAGGACCCAGTAGGGACTGATGGGCATCAGTTTGTCACTGCTGCCTCAGGGTGATCTTAAGTGTGTGCACCCTCTCCATGCTGGAGACAATGAAGTAATTGGAGCCAGGCTTCCATCTCTTTGGGCCTGCAGGGCCCCAGCTACCCAAGTCCAGTGATGAAGGTGAGCTGTCCATGTCTGGGCCATGAAGGTCATAGTAGCCAGGGACTCAGAACAAGGCAGGAGTCAGGAGACACTGGGATACAGGAGCAGGATCTTGGGGGGAACAAGGCATTTGTATAATCCCAAACCCTCATCTACATAAATGTGCATATTTCTCCTAAAAGCAGAAAGAGAGCACTCTGCCCTGCCTTGCTAAGTCAGAGCCAGTAAGTTGGCTATTGTAAGCTCCAATAAGAGACACTCAGTGCCCTGGTTGTTGGAGAAGCCTGGGACGCCATGGTGGCAAGTCCAAAGGGAACAGACTGTCACCGACAGGCATCTACCATGTTAGGGTGAATGTACAGGTGGTTGCGTGTGGGCTCCAGCTCCATAGGCTTGCAAGTCCCTGTAAGGCCCTAGTTGGCCAAATGGGTGCACCCTGCCTACATGCAGGCCAAGAAGTGTAGTGTAGCCAGTGATCTGGAACAGGCCAATGGCCCCAGAACTGGGCTTTTAGGGGAAAACTTTAGCCTACCCAATAGGCAACATTCCCCCTGAAGGTAGGGTTCAAGTTTACTCACCAACCCCCCTTTAGAGGATCCTGAGGGTGGTTTAGGGGACCATCTAATAAGAAACACCAGGTAGCCCTGGTTGCAAGAGCAGGGACTCTCCCTGGATGATGGAAAAGTAGGTGTTAGGGGGCTTAGAAGACAATGCCATCAAGCTGCTGGTAGGAATGAAGGAGTCAACGAAGTATAAAAAGCATGGTATCCAACTGAACTGGAAGAAGGCCCTGTCCCACACATGGAAAAAATGCTTTTTAAAATATCTGGAGAAGTCCAGAAAGCAGAACATTTGAAGGCAGAAGGCTCTAGCAGATCATGAGCTAAGAAATGTGAAGGAAGTTTTAATGTGAACCAGTCAGTCAAGGAGGGCCTCCACAAGGAAGATTTTATAGAATTTAAGTGGGTAGAGGGGCATGGAGGAAAACAGAGTTGGAGGGTGGGCTCCTGTCTGAGGAAGCTGGCAGCTCACTTGCGTAAGCTGGAGAGCCACACTAAAGGCTCTGACAGTGTGGTGCTAAGCCTATAATTCTAGTCAAGCCCTGGCCTGGACACTCAGCTCTCCTGAGAAGACTGCTTGAGGAGCCAACAGAGAGCTAACCCTGAGCTGATTTGTCATTGAGAGGAGTGGGCTGGAGTAGGGCAGGAAATGTTCACAGAGCTCTTTTGTCCTTTAGTGAAATACTGAGTGAAACAGAGCTGGTTTGGAAGGAAGCTGTTGGGTTAGTTCCCTTCCCCTCCACCCAACCCCGTGCTCTTCCTCTCCTCTGGCACCTGTCACACTTCAGCTATCTTCAGGCTGCCTGGGAGGTTGGGCCTTCCTACCTGGGTCAGCCAGTGGCTGGTAGGGGCTGAAGAATCTGTTGGGTAACTGTCCCACTCTGCCTCTCTCATGTGGACAGCCCAGCAAGGATGGTTGGGCCTTCCCATATCTGCCTGGATCTGTCCAGTGTTCTTAGGAGGATGAGGGGTTGGCATGGGATCTTAGCTTAATAGAGGGTGTGCTGGGTTAGAAGAGCCCTCAAAAGTGATTAGCACCTTCTATTACAGATGAAGAAACTGACCTCCATGGAGTGACCTGAACAAGGTTATGCAGTGAGTTAGTGATGCAGCAGGAACTGGGCCCAGACATCCTGGTTCCTGGTAAAGGGCAATTCACATTGCACCTCCCAGAGTCTGAGGAGAAATCCTCAGGGTAGATGGCTTTCTACATTCCTCAACATTACTCTTTGTAATCCTTTTCCCACAATTAGAGCCATGCCCTCAAGGAACTTATATCTTAGAAGGCAACTAATTTTTTAAAATATTTATTATTTATTTATTTTATGTAAGAGAGACAGAGAGAGATTGATATATTTATTTGAGAAAGTCTGAGAAAGAGAGGGAGCACGATGGGAGGGGCAGAGGGAGAGACTCTTCAACCCTGCTCCTGCTAGCAACAGAACACTACAGGGGCTTGATTTCAGGACCCATGCGCTCTTCACCTGACCTGAAACAAAGACTCAGATGCCCACCTGACTGGACTACCCAGGCACCCCAGAAGACAAGTATTTTTCTGTTGTTTCTTATTAAGCTACACCTGTCCCTGTCCTATAAAACTCCCCTAGCTCCCCATCACTCAGGGGAGAAAGTTGAGCTGCTTAGCGCAGCACACATAGCCCTCTGGGAGTGGGCCTACCCTGCCCTGTCAGCCACCTCCAGGCCCTCAGCTGGGGCATATGGGGACAACCTGCCCCATTTGTCTTTTTGCTCTAATCCCAGGGTGCCCTTCCTCACTACAGAGTGAGATCCTACCACCACTCATGCCTTAGTCCATCCAGGAGCCTGCTCTGTTCTTCCCAATGGCAACCAATCTCTTCCTCCCAGAAAATTGCTCCCACACCACTCTGACTCTCAGCATTTCCTCTCCTGGAGCATAGACATTTGCATATTTTGCCTTTGCCTTCCTGTCCTTCTTGGGGGGAAGTTCTCGCTCATGTTCATGTCCTCCTGAGCACACAGCCTGGGGCTTGAAATATGGAAGACCTCACATTTGCTGAAGGATATGTCCTTACTGGCACCCTAGCCCCTCGACCCAGGAAGCATGGGTGGAGAACCCATATCATGTGTGGGCACCATCCCTTAACCCCTGCCTTCCTCCAACCATTCCCCCTTGCATCAGGTAAGATGGTCTCCCTCCTCTACCTCTCCTTCTGTCCAGTCTTCATGAAGACTTTCTTCTCTGCTCCAGCCCTCGTGACCACTCTGCCCTCTGAAAGCCCTAGGCTGCCCTATGTATTGCACCTTGACCACAAGTGCATCTTGCCTTGCATTACTGCAGTGGTACAGGGAATAGTTGCTAGGAGTTAAGACTAGCTGTGTGACCTTAGGCAATTTACTTAACCTTTCTGGGGCTCACTTTATCAATAAAATAGGATAGTAACAGGACCTGCCTTGAGCATTATGACAGTACATATAATTTTGAAAGAGCTCAGTAAATAAGAGGTATTATAATTATCTTTTTATTCATTCACACCACAAGTATCAGTAGAGCACCTATTGTGTGCCATACACTAATGCCACATGCTCTGGGAACTTGGTGAGTGAGTCACAATACATGGAGAACACATAATCTTCTATGCTAAATTCCTAATCATATATTGAACTCTTGGGGGATAAGGACAGGGCAGGGCACAATGCCATACACACAAGTATTTAATAAATGCTGGCTGGATTCATGCTTGAGTGAATAATGAGTCACTTATGACTGAGTGAACAGTGCAGGGACAGCCCAGGAACACATGAATGGAAACCTGGGGTGCACACCCTGCTGGAGTCAGCCTTCCACTGTTTGAGCCAATGAATGGAAGTGCAGACCACAGCCAGCACTTGGGTGTCTTCTCTCCTCACCACTGGTAGGGCTAATCTCTGGTTCCAGGCCATCTGGGCAAGCCCTTGGGCACGTCTCCTGTGTTCTCCCACAGCGCCCTCTGCTGTCATTGTCAAAGCACTCTGCACAGAACAGGGCACACAAACTTCTTGTGCAGGTAGTGGGAGTCAAGGGCTAAAGCGGGCTGGCCCAAGAACAGCAACAACACCACCAGGAAGGTAACTGGTGGCAACTGACAGGGGGGCTTCGGGGTTGGAGAAACTAGGGAGTGGTGGAGACCTTGGTGATTGGCAACATTATTAACCAGAGGGGACAGCCCCAACTCAGCCTCAGGCAAGGGCAGCCAGTAGGAACAGATTCACTGTTGCTGGTTCTATCCATGGTCCTGGAACTCTGAATTCTTTGTGAAAACATCTGCTTCTAACATGTGTCAACTAATCTTAAAGATAAACAAAAGCCTTAACAGTGAGGCCAAGCCAAGCCAAACAGGACTGCAGGCAGGTGGTGTGTAACCTCTGCTGGGCCCTACAGTTCTTCACCTTCTTGCCCATATCCACTGCCCTGCCTTGGTAGGCAGGATCATTCACTTCTGTCATCCTAGGTTGGAGCAAGAGACTCCCGCCTTAGACTTTGCAGGAAAGGAGAATTTGTTGAGTGCATGAGTGCGTGCACTAATGAAGGAGGGAGTGCATGACTAAATGAAGAAAGGAGTGAGTGTGAAATGAGTGCTCGTCTATTGTCCAGCAACTTTCTGCAGAGTTATTGACTGTGATCCTGTAGCATCCAATTAGATTGAAAGTGAGACAGGAGGCAGAATCAGCAGTTGGCAAGACAGAGAGGCCAGACAGGCTTTGAAACACAAGGGACTCCCCACTCAGGGGTCCTGTATTCCCAATGGGTTCTTTGATATAAGAAGGCCACAGTGGGCCCCATGACCTCAGGCCCACCCAGACTTGAGAGAGGGCTGGGCTGAACAGTGGAGGTCCTGACATAGGCAGCCTATTTTGGGCTCCCACAGTTGTGGCTCCATCCCACCCAAATTCTTCAATGCTCACCAATGCCAGAGGTTGAGATGCAGGTAGTGGGAAGTAAGTCTTCCCCTTCGGGGACTCAGAGCCTCCTTCTAGGCCTTGATGAAGGGGGGAATGTTCTTCTGCCCTCAAGGTCTTAGCAGCACTAAGAATAAAAATTATGTGAGACAAATTAAGACAATTACTGGAGGCTCAATAATGCAACTGAGACTCAAAGAAGGGACCAATACAGGAAGCTTTTACACATTTTAGACAAAGTGACAATAAATGTGTGAGGCATTGAAAGGATAAAGAGAACTTAACTTTTGGAGCTTTGATTAGTAAGGAATTCTAAATGGAGTTTGGGCTGGAGGAGTGAATTGGTAAAAAGTAACAAGAGTTGTTTCTAAAGGCTTTTTGGCTCTAAAATCCCCACCTCTGGTGATAAGGCATGAGGAGTGAGTGTGAAATGAGTGCTCGTCTATTGTCCAGCAACTTTCTGCAGAGCTATTGACTGTGATCCTGTAGCATCCAATTAGATTGAAAGTGAGACAGGAGGCAGAATCAGCAGTTGGCAAGACAGAGAGGCCAGACAGGCTTTGAAACACAAGGGACTCCCCACTCAGGGGTCTTAGCATGGTGATTGGCTTTACCATGGATACTTTTCCATGCAAGATGTATTTCCTACTTTCAGGGGGATGGAGAGAGGTCTAAGTGTCCTTGCATAGGTTGTCTCTTAAGTAACTTTGACTGAAAATCAGCATGCCAGGGACACCTGGCTGGCTCAGTCGGTGGAGTTTGGGACCCTTGATCTTGAAGTTATTTGTTCAAGACGCAGGTAGCATTTAGAGATTGCTTAAAAATAAAATCATAAATAAATAAGTAAATAAATAAATAATCAGCATACCAAAATGGCACATTTGGGGGCAGCCTGTTCTTGGCCTTAACAATGAGTTGAGGAGATTTCTCAGTTTGGACAGAAGCTGGGAGGTTGTCCCTGGGAGAAAAGGATGTGGTTTCCTTAGCTGAGTTAAAGCCAGTGGGGAAACAGGTGAGCAGCCATTCTCCTGTGGCTCTCTTCCTGTCTCTGTATTTCTTCCCCCATGCCCAGGACCAAGACTGGGGTTGTCTCTGCCCCTCTAGGCAGACATCCTGCTGTGTTGATCTCCAAGGAAATTCACCCCTTCCAAGCTGATTTGTAAAGGAGGTGTGGTGATAGTAGGCACACAGTGGGACCTCTGCAGGCTCTGCTTCTTTTCCCCTGTGGGACCCTGGGTGAAAGGTCATGGCAGAGGGAGAGCAAAGAACTGGGTTCCAACCCTAACTCTGCCAGACTTTTTGGGTGGGCTTTGGTGGAAGTTATTCATTCCACTGTCCAGGACTCCTTTACCTTAGCCCCTCTGATTGTTTGCCTTCCTCTCAATTTTCATCTTATTTTATTTTTCCTTTCCTTCCCCTATGTTCATCTGCTATATCTGTTTTCATCTTCACAAGTGAGGAGGCTAAACTTGCTGGCCATGAGTCATTTCTAGGACTGCCTCCAGGCTTTGTTGAATCTGGAGGAGGTTTGGGATTCCCTCAATACCACAGGCCTCAGGCCTCCAGGGCCCTGTCTGCTTCCTTCCCCAATACCCTCAATTTGCCTGTAACTCCCCCAGTCAAAAAGCCAGGCTCCCTCTTCCCACAGGGCAGATGACTCCTGGGACAGAGCTCATTCCTGGTCACACAATCTGCTGCCTCGTCCTATACACCTCCCTCCCTCCCTCTTTCCCATCCTCCTTCCCTCCATACCAGCCCAGGACTTCCAGATGTTCTTTCATGGAGATTTCTTGATCTGGACTCCTGACCATATGCCTCCTGAAACCCTTGCCCTCACACTGCTCATTCTATGTCTCTAGTGTATTAGGATGGCCATGGGTAAATCAGACCACTGCCCTGTACCTTTGGGCTAGTGCACACCAAGGCTGACTACTCGCTAGCTTGCTCATGGCCTTCATGCACCAGTGTCTTGTGTTCTCTGAGACAGACTGCTTGGGACACCTTAGACTCTGCCTCTGCCTCTTTAATGAGGCCCCTCTGGTAGGCCTGCTCCCTAGATCCCCACCTGCATTCCTCCCAAGTAAGAATGTCTTCTACCCCCCATTTTAACCGTGGTCTTTGCTCAAACTCTCCTGACTTCTGGGAAATCTCACCTTCCAGATAGAAAAATCCAGTGTTCCCCTTCTCTTCCCTGGTTTCTAGTTTTCAATCCCTCCTCTCCTATCTCTCTCAGAACATGGTGTTTGTCTTTATTATGCTCCTGAGGACCCAGATCCTTCCAGAAATTCCTGGCCAGTATCTCAGTATCTCCCTGTTGGTTTTCTTCTCTCTGTCAAGTCAGGAATCTCTTTGTAACATTCAGTCCTTTATAGAGCATAAGGGGATTTCACACACATCACATTGTTGCTGTTCTAATTTCTGGCCTTTGGGTCCTGCTCTTTCACTAGATACTTAACTCTTTGAGAGAGGGGATTCTCCTATTCACTCAGCCTTGGGTGATAAGCTTTGCATAGAGACATCTGATAAACATTTACAGAGGAATATGTGACTGCCTTGGGCTTGATGGAACCATGCTTAGAAGGTTACTTCCGGTAATTAAGAGGCTGTGCAGCGCAAGAGAGTGCAAAGGAAATAAAGGGATGTGGAGAGACCCCTGTGGGGTGAGTACCAGAGAGCATGCTGCCCTCTTGTGGCCTACCAGGTACAGGACAGCCAGAGACATTCCTGGGATCCCAATTTTCACAATTTTTGCGTTTAAGGTCACACTTAAAATGTTGTTGAAGATATCAAAGAGCTTTGCATTACATGGGTTACATGTATTAATGTCTCCAATATTAAAAATGTTAAGGTTTAAAATACTTATGAATTCACTTAAAGTACTATTAGCAAACTCATTTAACACAGGTTTGTTTGTTTAATTTAAATTTTAGCTAGAGATCATACAGTGCAAAATAGGTTTCTGGAGTAGACTTTGGTGCTTCATCATGTACATACAAACCCGGTGCTCATGACAACAAGTGTCCTCTTTAATACACATCACCCATGTAACCTAACCCCCATCCACCTCCCTCCATCAAACCCCAATTTGTCTCTACCCTTAAGAGTCTCTTCTGGCTTGTTTCCATCTCTTATTTTTTTTTTTTCTTTCCCCCCTTCCCATATGGACATCTGTGACATTTCTTAAATTCAACATACATCTTCCATTAACACATGTTTAAAATGAAAAATAACAATATATTTTTTAAAAACTAGTAATGAGTGATTTTTTCACATTTTTGCACACCTTTTTTTTAACCTTTATATTTCAGTTTTGTTTAAATTCAAGTTAGCTAAATTATAGTGTATTGTTAATCTGGAGGTAGAATTTAGCGATTCATCAGTTGCATATAACACCCAGGGCTCATGACACCGAAAGCCCTCCTTAATGCCCATCAGCCTATTACCCCATCCTCCTACCCACTTCCCTTCCAGCAATCCTGTTTGTTCTCAGTAGTTAAGAGTCTCTTATGGTTTGTCTCCCTCTCTGTTTTTAGCCTATTTTATTTTTCCTTCCCTTCCCCCATGTTCATCAGTTTTGTATCTTAAAGTCCACATAGGAGTGAAATCTTGTTCTATTTGCCTTTCTCTGAATGACTTATTTCACTTAGCATAATACCCTCCAGTTTCATCCACCCTGTTACAAGGGGCAAGATTTCCTTCTTTCTAATGGGTGAGTAATATTTTATGGTGTATATACCAAGGTTTCTTGATCTATTCATCAGTCGATGAACATCATGGATCTTTCCATAGTTTGGCTATTGTGGACATTGCTATAGTAACATTGGGGTGCATGTGCCCATTCTAATTCTTTGGATAAATACCTACTAGTTCAATTGCTGGGTCATAGGGTAGTTCTATTTTTAACTTTCTAAGGAACCACCATACTATTCCCAGAGTGACTGCACCAGATTACATATTCTCACCAGCAATGTAAGAGGGTTCCCTTTTCTCTGTATCCTTGCTAACATAAGTTGTTTCCTGAGCTATTCATTTAACAATCTGACTTATGTGAGGTGGTCTCTCATTATAGTTTTGATTTGTATTACTCTGGTGAAAAGTGATGTTGAGCATTTTTTACATGTGTCTGTTAGCCATTTATGTGTTCTTTGCAGATTTGTCATTTATGTATTCTTTGCACATTTTTTACATGTGTCTGTTAGCCATTTATGTGTTCTTTGCAGATTTGTCTGCAAAGAACACATAAATGGCTAACAGAGACATGTAAAACCCAAAGAACACAATCCTTCTGGCAATTTCTGGGCTAGGTTTTTTGGGGTTTGAGTGTTGAGTTTGATGAATTTTTCTAAGATTTTGGAGACTAGACCTTTATTTGATAGGTCAGTTGCAAATGTCTTCTCCCATTCTGTAGGCTACCTTTTACTTTTGTTGATTGTTTCATTTGCTGTGCAAAAAGCTTTTTTTTCTGATGATGTCCCAATGGTTAATATTTGGTTTTGTTTTCCTTGTCTCTGGAGACATGTCTAGGAAGAAGTCATTGTGGCCAAAGTCAAAGAGGCTTTTGCTTGTTCTCCTCAAAGATTTTGATGGATTCCTTCCTCACATTTAGGTCTTTTTTTTTTTTTAAGATTTTATTTATTTATTTGACAGACAGAGATTACAAGTAGGAAGAGAGGCAGGCAGAGAGAGAGGAGAAAGCAGGCTCTCGAGGAGCAGAGAGCCTGATGTGGGGCTCGATCCCAGGACCCTGGGATCATGACCTGAGCTGAAGGCAGAGGCTTTAACCCACTGAGCCACCCAGGAGCCCACCTTCAGGTCTTTTATGCATTTTGAGTTTGTTTTTGTGTATGGTGTAAGAAAGTGGTCCAGGTTCATTCTTCTGCCCATGGCTGTCCAATTGCCCCAACACCATTTGTTGAAGACACTGTTGTTTTCTATTGGTTATGGATCTAGGTGTCTGGTTTTGTGTGAGTACCATACTGTCTTGGTGATTACAGCTTTGAAACATAGCTTGAAGTCTGGAATTGGTTTTGGTTCCCTTTGTCAACATTCTGTTGTCCTTTGGGGGGGGGGGGTCTTTTCTGCTTCTACACAAAGTTTAGAATAGTTTGTTCCAGCTCTCTGAAAAATGTTGATGGTATTTTGATAGAGATTGCATTGAATGTGTACATTTCTTTGGGTAACATAGATATGTTAATAATATTTTTTCCTCAAATCTGTGAGCATGGAATATTTTCCCATTTCTTTGTATCTTCCTCATCTTCTTTCATTAAGTGTTCTATAGTTTTCAGAGTACAGATCTTTTACATATTTGGTCAGGGTCAATCCTAGGTGTCATTTTGTGTGTGTGTGTGTGTGTGTGTGTGTGTGTGTGTGTGTAATTGTTAATGGAATCAGTTCCTTGATTTCTCTTTCTTATACCTCATTGTTAGTGTACAAGAATGCAACTTACTTCTGTGCATTTGCTTTATATCCTGAGACTTTGCTGAATTGCTGTATCAGTTCTAGCAATTTTTCAGTGGAGTTTTTTATGTTCTCTACATAGAATATCTTGTCATTTGCAAAAGATATTTGTTGCCACTTTGGGTGTCTTTTATTTGTTTTTGTTCTCTGATTGCTGAAGGTAGGATTTCCAGTGGTATGTTGAACAACAGTGGTGAGAGTACAGATCATCCCTGTCGTGTTACTGACCTTAGGGGAAAAGCTCTCAGTTTTTTCTGATGAGGATGATATTTGTTGTGGTTTTTCATGATGCTTAGGTGTTTTCTTCTTTCCCTACATGGCAGATGGTTTTACCAAGAAAGGATACTGTATTTTGTCAAATGCTTTTTCTGCATCTGTTGAGAGGATCATGTGGTTCTTGTCCTCTCTTTTATTAATGTGGTGTATCACATTGGTTGATTTATAGATGGGGAACCAACCATGCATCCCAGGAATAAATCCCCCTTGGCTGTGGTGAATAATCCTTTAAATGTACTGTTGGATCCTGTTAGCTATTATCTTGGGGAGCAGGTTTGCATCCATGTTCATCAGGGATATTAGCCTGAAATTCTTCTTTATGGTGGGGTCTTTGGTTTGGGGATCAAGGTAATGCTGACTTCATAGAACGAATCTGGAACTTTTCTTTTCATTTCTATTCTTTGGAACGGTTTCAGAAGAATAGATATTAATTCTTCTTTAAATATTTGCTAGAATTTGCCTGGAAAGCCATCAGGGCCAAGACTAGTTTGTTGGGAGGTTTTTTATTCCATTTCTTTGCTGGTTATGGGTCTGTTTTAGTTTTCTATTTCTTCCTATTTCAGTGTGGTAGTTTATAGACTTCTAGAAATGCATCCATTTCTTCCAGATTGCCTAATTTCTTGGTGTTTAATTGCACATAATATTCTCTTGTTTGTTCCATGTTGGTTGACAACTCTCCTTTTTCACTTATGATTTTATTTACTTGGGTCCTTCCCTTTTCTTTTTGGTAAGTCTGGCTAAGGTTTTGTCCATCTTAATAATTCTTTGAAAGAACCAGCTCTTAGTTTCATTGATCTGTTCTATCTTTTGTTTAATTTCTATATCATTGATTTCCACCCTAATCTTTATTATCTCTCTTCACCTGCCAGACTTAGGTTTTACTTTCCGTTTTCTTCAGCACCTTTAGGTTTAAGGTTAGGTCATATATTGGAGAATATAACTTGTTTCTTGAGCAAGGCCTGCATCTCCATATACTTACTTATTAGGACCGCCTTTGCTGCATCTCAAAGGCTTGAAATTGTCCTGCTTTCATTTTCATTTGCTTCCATGAATTTTTAATTCTTTAAAAATTTCCTGGTTCTCCATTCATTCTTCAATAAGCTGCTCTTTAACTTCCACATATTTGTGGTCCTTCCACATTTTTTCTTTTGGTTAACTTCAAGATTCATGGCACCATAGTCTAAAAATATGTATAGTATGATGTTAATCTTTTTGTGCTGGTGAGACCTAATTTCTCAGCCAGTATGTGATCTATTCTGGAGAATGTTCCATGTGCACTCCAAAAGTATGTGTCTTCTGCTGTTTTCAGAAGCAATGCTCTGAATATCGCTGTGAAGTCCATCTGGTCCAGTGTGTCATTCAAACCCCTTCTTTCCTTGTTGATCCTCTGCTTAGATGATATGTCCATTACTGTGAGTTGTTGAAGTTCTCTACAATTAATTTATTATTATCAATGAGTTTTTCAATTTTGTTATTCATTGATGTATATATTTGACTGCTTCCAAGGTAGGGGCATAAATACTTAAAATTATTTGATCTTTTGGTTAGATAGACTCTTTTAATTATGATATAGTGTGTCCTTCTTCATCTCTTATGAAGGCTTTGGTTTAAAATCTAGATTGTCTAGTATATAAGAATGGCTCCTCCAGCTTTGTTTTCATGCCCATTAGCATAATAAATTATTCTCCATACCTTCGATTTCAATTTCAATGTGTCTTTGGCTCTACAGTGAGTCTCTCATAAGCAGCATTTTGATAGGTCTTGTTTTTCTTTTAATCCATGCTAATACCCTACATCTTTTGACTAGAGCATTGAGTCCTTTACATTCAGAGTAATTACTGAAAGATATGACTTCAGTGCCATTGTATTACCTGCAAAGTTGTTGTTTCTGTAGATCGTCTCTGTCCTTTCTGGATTTTTGTTATCTTTGGGCTCTCTCTCCACTCAAAGAAGCCCCAGAAATGTTTCTTTCAGAGTCGGGTTAATGTTCACAATCCTTAAGTTTTTGTTTGTCCTGGAAAACTCTTTATCTCTCCTTCTACTCTGAATGACAGGCTTCCTGGATTAAGAATTCTTGGCTGCATAATTTTCCCATTTAACACATTGAATAGATCATGTAGTCCTTTCTGGCTTGCCAATCCTCTGTGGACAGGTGTGCTGCTAGCCTTATGTATCTACCCTTGTAGGTTAAGACCCTCTTGTTTTGAGCAGCTTTCAGGATTTTCTCTTACCATTGAAATTTGAAAGCTTGACTGTTTTATGTCAAGATGCTGACATATTTTTATTGATTTTTGAGAGGGGTTCTCTGTGTCTCCTGGACTTGAGTACATGTTTCCTTTCCCCAGGTAGGGAAGTCCTCAGCTCCAATTTTTGAAATAAACCTTCTCCCCCTCTGTCCCTCTCCTTACCTTCTGGGACCCTTATTTTCTGCATATTATTTAACTTTATGGAAATGTTGATTTCTCAAAATCTTCCTTCATGATCCAATAGTTTTCTTTCTCTCTTTTTCAGCTTCCTTATTTTCCATTATTTTATCTTCTATATCACTGACTTTCTCTTCTGCCTCATTCACCATCCTTTTAATAATCTTCATATGGTACTGAATCTCTGTAATAGCATTTTAAATTTGGGCCTGTCTAGATTTTTGTTCTTTTATTTCTACAGTGAGAGATTCTCTAATGTCTTCTATGCCTTTTTTTAGCCTACCTAGTATCTTTCAAATCATTGTTTTAAATTCTAGCTCAGATATTGACTTATATCCACATGATTCAATCCCTGGTAGTGAGTACTACCTCTATTTCTTTCTTTTGGGGTGAATTTCTCCATCACGTCATTGTGTCCAGAAAAGAAAAGAGGAAAGAAAAAATAAAATACAAAGAAAGGAATACACACACACACACACACACACACACACACACACACGTATATATAATAAAAATTATTTTAAAAAGATGGAAAAACAAGAAAAAAACTAAAAAAAAAAAGGCTAAAAAAATTACAAAGAATGCTACTTAGTGTTTTCCCTAAGAGCTGAAGCTTTTCAGCCCTCTATGATCAGGAAACTTAACAGGAATGAGTTGTTTGTGGTGGTCTCTTGGGGAACGGGATGTTGCAGTGATTCTCAGGTGTACTTCAGCTAGTGCAAATGCACCTCTCCTAAGCAGAGGCAGGCCTTCATGCAAGCAGCTCTGGATTCTAGTATATGGTGCTGTTTTACTCCCTGAAGGCTTGCAACACCAATGGGTGGGATGAATATGGCTGCACCTTGCTCTCTACACAGGTGCTAAATATTTGTCCCCAGCTCTTCACTAAACCCTCACAGAAAAGCAATCCATCAGTCTATTTCCTCAGTTTCTGTCAAAACTCTGTGTTCACCCTGCCAGTGACAAAGCGTTTTTATCTCAGGTACACAACTGAATTCTAACTCTAATTTCTATGGATTCCTGTGGCACAGACCCACTCTGTACCTCCTGGGTGTCTAAGATCTTGCCATGCTTCTGTTTTTTGCTGGACCCCTCTCAAGAAAGAGATCAACAACCATGTACTGATTCAAAGTTTGGGGCTACATAGAGCAGAAATCCAGACTTATGGTTTTCATCCAACTTTCCCCAACTGATGTCTGGGAACTCTGAAGCATTCAGGCCCCCCCGTTCTTCTGACCTCCATGATTCTGCAATCATGCTCTCACACCTTGGATTCCACCCATCTTGAACACCTTTAAGCCAGAGACATCCCCCAAAGTAGTAGACTCCTGAATGTTTCAGTTGTGCATTTCTTTGTTGAAAAACATTACAGTTAACCTCCTTAAGACAGGTGCCTCCCCCTCTGATGTATCTTCAGCTATATCACCCACACAACTTATTCCCACCCTTACCTCTTAAGCTCTAAAGCTGCCACATGCACCACAGTGGGAGCTAAAGGTAGTTCTTGAGGTGGTTCAGAATCTTGTTCTGGGGCTGGTGATGTAGCTCCAAGAAGAGAAAGTCAATCATAGCCATGATTGACTTCTCATGTCCCTTCTAAATAAAGGAAATTTTTCTCACCACTCAATGTTGTCTGAGTCCATGAAGCAATCCCTGGGAGGTCTCCCCTGATGGCAGGTCATAGAGATAGGGGCCTGAGAGTACTCATTACTCCTGGCCGAACCACAGTCAATAGAGACATGCTCTGTGTGGCCCAAGCAATTCCCAAGCAAAGCCACCTCATGTCTTTCTCATCACAGCATCTCTCTTATTCTCCTTCTCATTCTGCCATTCCCCCCTGCTTTTACTCTTTTCTCTCTATAAATATATAAAATCCTAAAAAAATAAAATTTTGAGCATTTAGACCTTCTAGACCTGGCTGGAAACACCCTCTTGTGTGTATTTCTTTGTCATGCCTCCCCTTGTCCTGATGGCTGCAGAGATGCCTGAGCTCCCAGCCAGTGAGAACACTCATGGTGGGGGGACTCTGGCTTCCTGAAAGACTGCATGAAGGAGTTCAGGGTCTAGAGGGGAAGATGGGCAAACATAAAACAAAAACATGAATGAAAATAGCAATTGCTCCATAGGAAAAGAGCAAGAGACTATAACTGAGTCCTGAGTTTCACCAGGTGAGGGACCAGACAAGGCTGTGCTGAGGTGAAATTGAGATTTCCTGTGGCAGGAAAAAGAAACAGCCATGCACAAATCTGAGTATATTTAGATTGATAGAGGGCACCATGGTGCAGATGGTTGGAGGAAGAACTTGATGTTGCCAGAGTAGAGGTTAGAAAGGAGGCCAGGGTATCTGGAGGAAGCTGAGGAGAACAGAGAGGGAGGCGAGGAGGGGCAGGGGCCGGTGCAGGTCAACAGTGTCAGTACCTTGCTCCTAGTGCTATGTGACTACAATTTCCCCACACTCAGTGGCTTAATCCACAAACACTGTCTCACAGTATCAGGGGATCAGGAATCCAGAAGTGCTCAGCTGCGGACTCCTGCCAAAGCCTCTC
This sequence comes from Mustela nivalis, assembly GCF_964662115.1. Lineage (NCBI taxonomy): Eukaryota > Metazoa > Chordata > Mammalia > Carnivora > Mustelidae > Mustela > Mustela nivalis. The sequence goes on along the minus strand of NC_139029.1, from coordinate 107,738,975 downwards.
AGTAGGTTGGAGCTGTTGACAATAGTGAGGTAGGACCTGCTTCATTTAGAACTTGAGCTCACTTAGGGGTGTTGGCAGGTTTCAGTCGATCTTGAAGGCCTGAGTTCTCTGTCTATTGTTGTTCCTCAGTATCAGGCCATGTGCACATGTCTATGTTATGGTTCAACATAGGGACTTGTTCCCCAGTGTGGGGATCTGAGAGAGAACATGGGTCACAGTCAGCATGGGGATGGGCACAGAGCTTTTTTTTTTTTTAATTTATTTTTTATTTATTTTCAGCATAACAGTATTCATTATTTTTACACCACATCCAGTGCTCCATGCAATCCGTGCCCTCTATAATACCCACCACCTGGTACCACAATCTCCCACCTCCCGCCCCTTCAAAACCCACAGATTGTGTTTCAGAGTCCATAGTCTTTCATGGTTCACCTCCCCTTCCAATTTCCCCCAACTCCCTTCTCCTCTCTAACTCCCCATGTCCTCCATGCTATCCGTTATGCTCCACAAATAAGTGAAACCATATGATAATTGACTGTCTCTGCTTGACTTATATCACTCAGCATAATCTTTTCCAGTCCCGTCCATGTTGCTACAAAAGTTGGGTATTCATCCTTTCTGATGGAGGCATAATACTCCATAGTGTATATGGACCACACCTTCCTTATCCATTCGTCTGTTGAAGGGCATCTTGGTTCTTTCCACAGTTAGGCGACCGTGGCCATTGCTGCTATAAACACTGGGGTACAGATGACCCTTCTTTTCACGACATCTGTATCTTTGGGGTAAATACCCAGGAGTGCAATTGCAGGGTCATAGGGAAGTTCTATTTTTAATTTCTTGAGGAATATCCACACTGTTCTCCAAAGAGGCTGCACCAACTTGCATTCCCACAAACAGTGGAAGAGGGTTCCCCTTTCTCCACATCCTCTCCAACACATGTTGTTTCCTGTCTTGCTAATTTTGGCCATTCTAACTGGTGTAAGGTGATATCTCAATGTGGTTTTAATTTGAATCTCCCTGAGGGCTAGTGATGATGAACATTTTTTCATGTGTCTGATAGCCATTTGTATGTTTTGATTGGAGAATTGTCTGTTCATATCTTCTGCCCATTTTTTACTATGATTGTTTTGTGTGTGTTGAGTTTGAGGAGTTCTTTATAGATCCTGGATATCAACCTTTTGTCTTTACTGTTATTTGCAAATATCTTCTCCCATGCTGTGGGTTGCCTCTTTGTTTTCTTGACTGTTTTCTTTGCTGGGGCACAGAGCTTTTATAACCAAATCTCAGAAGGGGCTTTGGGTTATGTTGCCATGTTCGGTGGAATGGAATTGAATCACCAAGTCCAGCACACTCCAGGGGATGGTGTTACACAAAGATGTGTAAATAGGATACAGGATTTCAGGGAACCACTTAGAGGAGAAGGAGAAGACCCCTGCAGGGTCAGTAACTTGCCCAGAATCACAGACTGGTAAGAAGGCTGAACCAGGCATGAACCCAGCTCTTTGAGTGTTCTCCAAGTTGAGGCCTTGGATACACCTAGCCCTTCACTGAGGGCTCAGGAAAAAGTTGTGTTGAAGTAAGTGGTACAGACATGGAGATGGTATGGGGGTGAGGGTAAATGTTGATATCCTAGACTAAAAGCATTCCAGCAATTTCTTGTCTCAGTAGGAGCCCAGATCATGGTAACCCACTGAGTGGACCCCTACTCACATCACTGGAAAGGAGGTAATGGTTCAAAGGACAGGCAGTCTCTAGGGTTAAGGGTGGATTCTGATCTTCAAGGGCCAAGGCTCCAATCCCTTCTTTAGGGTTTGCTTTGAAAATTAAAAAGCCTAAGGTCTTGGGAAGCTATTGCCCATCCCTCCATAGGTCGGGCTGTCATCTTTTGGGACCCAGAATGTGAGCACTGATGAATATATGTGTCCACACATGAGTGAGGGTACATGTACACATACACAAACACACACACACACACACACACACACACACACACACCAGTAGGGGCTGCGGGGTGGGATATGACCAGTAGCAGACTTAGAGAAGGTGAGAAGAGGAAGAAAATGTATTTGGAGTTATTTCCTCCTTGTGACACCCCTCCTCCAATTTTATAGGCGTTAACCACATACACGTCTGGACATCTGGAGGAAGTACAGGCTAGAATAATCTGTATTGTACAGACAAGACACAGAACATATTTGACAGGCACAATGGCATATCCAGGGTCAAAAACAGGTAAGAGTGGAGAGTTGTGTCTGAAGCCAGGTGTGTTCCCAAGTTGGGGCCCTGGCTGCACCCAGACCTTTCCTGGGGGCCTGTGGAGAGGGATGTGTTGGTGTCACTGTGTATGGATGCCTTGCATGCAGAAAGGGCATGAGCAATCAGCCTCCCAGAACACTGTCAGTCCACGAGTGGACTCAGGTATGTGATCCCAGGCAGTGAAGTCACTTCTTTGACCATAGACCTCAACAGAAATTGAAACCCCAGCAACCAGGTACACACATTCTAGTGTAGTCCAGTATCAGTGTTACTTGGCTGGAGACATGATATTTGATACTGAAGGATGTTCTCTTGCTGTTTGCCTACTTCCTGGAGTTCTGGCTTCCAGAAACCCCCGGTGAATGGCTTTTTTACATGCTGCAGGCATTGACTCAAACCTCGCCCCCAATGCCTTAGGGAATTTAGCAGGAGGTGCCATAAGGTAATACAGAGCAGCCTAGGTCAGGTCAAGCTACCTCTCTCAGCCATCCCAGGGAAGCCCCATACCCTCCTCTTGAGTTCCAGGGAAAGTGAGATATGTGGGGAGGTCCCACCCCTGAGCTGAAGGATGTTGCAGGGCAGTGGATGCCCTAGTGATCCCTGCATGTTTACGCCAATGTCATGGTGGGCCAGGTGGAAAGAGGATTCCTGAGGTGCCTCTTTCCTGTGTAAGAGCACATCAAAAGCCCTGAAGCTGTGTCGTGTTTTTCTTCTTGGTGGAGGTGGGTGCTTACTGTGGTGTGGTATATCTGAAATGGTCCATTGGGTCTGAGGACCAGCAAATTCAGTCAGACAGGGCTCTGAGGCCTCCTGCCTGGCTGCCAGGCACTGTCTTAATAGAGCTCCACACAGGCGATGGGGCAGGAGCTGAATGATGAGATCTTCTGCTCTACCTTCTTCAAGGACAGGAAGGTGCTCCACACTGCCAGAAGAGTCCAGCGCTAGCTTAGGGTGAATGCAGGTGCTGGGGGAACCTAACCCCCAGGGCCCTGATGTGGCAAAAAGGGTGCCATGTCTCAGAAGACATACTGCTACTGCCCTGGGCTCCCATTTAGAGTCCTGCCCCCACATGAATCTACATCCCCACCTCCTCCCCAAACTTGCCCTGATGGCCCTGCCCCTGCCTTGGTCAGATGCAGAATCATTGTCCACATATTTGTAGGAATATCAGAAAAGAGAATTTAAACTATGTCTCATCCCATATGTCTCATTCCTGCCAAAACACACGATGAGAATCCAGGCAATGCAAAACAGTTAATCCATTGGCAGTGGGAAGATGAGTTGTGAGTGGAGGCGTAGCAGGAGCATGAGCACCTGAGTTCCAGTGTGGCCTCTGGGAAAATGCTCTTTGTGATCCTGACATCAATACAGTGCATTCCCTGGAATCATGGTCAGCAGCCATCTCCACCAGGGTTTGCTAGTCACATGGTTTCTTCCTTTGTTCTTGCCTATTTAGCATGGCCTCTCCTGGGTCTCCAGAGTCCATTGTCACCTCACAAGTACAGATGGATATTGGACTGGGCCCCATCCAGGGCACGTATTTGGGTCATAGTCCTGCAGTTGGTAAGGGCCACCTGTGAGGCAGTGCAGTGTCCTCTCATGAGGGCTGTGTGGAGGGTCTCGGGGGTCTGGTGTGGCCTCAGGTGGAGGATCCTGCTGGGTAGAGTTTCAGGTGTGGGGCTTCAATCCTGCCTATCCAGTGGTATGTGGTGGTTGCAAGTGGCCTGTTTCCCTTCTCTCTTCCTGATGGACGATCTGGCCTAGGTTATGTGAGCCAAACCCATGCTTCCTCAGAGTTAGGTGTCGGGCAGCAACAGCATGACTTCCCGTGGCTCGGTTCCTGTCACATCCCTGAGGAATTCTGAGATGTCGGTAAGGTGAGTCCAATGCAGTACCCCCTCAGGGCTCTCTTTCTGGCACAAATCTTTTCCACACCTGGTGCTAGGTTTTGTGATCTGGCCTGCAACTGGAAGCATGTATGAGCTGTGAGTGTGGAGCCAGGGCCTGAGGCCTGAAGTGAGGGAGAGCTTCAGGTGGAAGTGCAAGATGAGGCTTTTGTCTTAAGATGGGCCCATCTTGTCATCGAGGGGCAAGATGGCTTCAGAGCCATGTTCTTAGCTTCATGCTTGTGGTTGCATGAGGCCTGGTTTCCTTTTTCTTTCTGGGAGGATTTGGCCTGCACCAGTTGTAGGTCCCAAATCCTCCTTCCTCACCCTGTCGACTGAAGTCAAGGAAGGGCCAGTGCCACGGCAAGCAAGGCTCAGGGAGAGACTTGGGGAGATGGGAGGCATGGATCAGACGACTGCACACAGAAGGGCTCTGAGGTGGGAGTTGAGGGTTAGCATTAGAGTGAGCATATGAATTCTGGTTTGTCCTCAGGGAATTGATCCTTGCCTTCCTGCTGTGTAGTGTCTTCCCTAGACACTTGGACATCTGCAACATCCACCGGGGTTGCATATGGCAAGGTTTCCTCCTTTTTTTCTTCTTAAGATTTTATTTATTTATTTGACAGACAGAGATCACAATCAGGCAGAGAGGCAGGCAGAGAGAGAGAGGAGGAAGCAGGCTTCCCGCTGAGCAGAAAGCCCTATGTGAGACTCGATCCCAGGACCCTCAGATCATGATCCGAGATGAAGCCAGAGGCTTTAACCCACTGAGCCACTCAGGCGTCCCAGGGTTTCCTTCTTTTATATTGCCTCTTTTTCAGAGTCTTTCCCAGGTATCCAATATATAAGGTTGCCTCACAGATGGGGTTCAGCTTTGGGGAGGGCCACAGCCTGAACTCCCCTTGGGCTATAGTGCCAGAGTTGTTAGGGGACCACTGCATGGCGGTATACTCTCCTTTAGTAATAGCCAAATGTGTGAGATATTTTCTAACACTAGATTAAACATCACAGTTCCAGTTTGGTCGCAGTGTGCTGATCCTTGTTTTCCTGATGTATAAGATTTTCACTTCTATCTTCATTAACCTCAACATCCCCTATATTGCATGTCCATCTTGAACCTTATCTATATTGTTGTCACATTCCTTATTCTTCAATACAGTAAGAGTGCTTCTAGCCGGGAGGAGTCAAGATGGCGGAGAAGTAGCAGGCTGAGACTACTTCAGCTAGCCGGAGATCAGCTAGATAGCTTATCTAAAGATTGCAAACACCTGCAAATCCATTGGCAGATCGAAGAGAAGAACAACAGCAATTCTGGAAACAGAAAAACAACCACTTTCTGAAAGGTAGGACCGGCAGAGAAGTGAATCCAAAGCGACAGGAAGATAGACCCCGGGGGGAGGGGCCGGCTCCCGGCAAGCGGCAGAGCAATGGCGCACAAAATCAGGACTTTAAAAGTCTGTTCCGCTGAGGGACATCGCTCCAGAGACTAAACCGGGGCGAAGCCCATGCGGGGTCAGCGTGGCCTCAGGTCCCGCAGGGTCACAGAAGGATCGGGGGTGTCTGAGTGTCATAGAGCTTGCGGGTATTGGAACGGGAAAGCCGGCTACAAAGACAGAGCCGACAGTAAGCTCGCAGCTCAGTGTTACCTTGAACCGGTCCCAGGCTCGGTGAGCTCAGAGCGCGGCCGGAGGTCAGGCAGACGGGAGTGACTGGGCGCTGTTCTCTGAGGGCGCACTGAGGAGTGGGGCCCTAGGCTCTCGGCTCCTCCGGGCCTGAGACCAGGAGACCGCCATTTCTATTCCCGTCCTCCAGAACTCTACGGAAAGCCCTCAGGGAACAAAAGCTCCTGAAAGCAAACCTGAGCTGACTCAGCCGGCCCCTGATAAGGGCGGTGCAATTCCGCCTGGGGCAAAGACACTTGAGAATCACTACAACAGGCCCTTCCCCCAGAAGATCAACAAGAAATCCAGCCTAGACCAAGTTCACCCACCAAGGAGTGCGTATTCAATACCAAGGAGAGCAGCAGAATTCCAGAGGAGGAGAAAGCAAAGCACGGAACTCATGGCTTTTTCCCTGTGATTTTTTTTAGTCTAGCAGTTAATTTAATTTTTTTCTTTTTCATTTTTTGTTTTTTTTTCTCGCCTTCTGGTAAAATTCTTTTTTAACTTTTACCTTTTTCTTTTTTAACGTTTTTTAACCAGTTTATCTAATATATATATTTTTTCTTTTTTATATTTTTCTTATTTGTTTTCTTTTTTTAAAATTCTTTTCTTTTCTTTTTTTTTCTTTTTTCTTTCTTTCTTCCTTTTTGAACCTCTTTTTATCCCCTTTCTCCCCCCTCATGATTTGGATCTCTTCTAATTTGGTTAAAGCATATTTTCCTGGGGTTGTTGCCACCCTTTTAGTATTTTCCTTGCTCCTTCATATACTCTTATCTGGACAAAATGACAAGACGGAAGAATTCAACACAAAAAAAAAAGAACAAGAGGCAGTACCGAAGGCTAGGGACTTAATCAATACAGACATTGGTAATATGTCAGATCTAGAGTTCAGAATGACAATTCTCAAGGTTCTAGCTGGGCTCGAAAAAGGCATGGAAGATATTAGAGAAACCCTCTCGAGAGATATAAAAGCCCTTTCTGGAGAAATAAAAGAACTAAAATCTAACCAAGTTGAAATCAAAAAAGCTATTAATGAGGTGCAATCAAAAATGGAAGCTCTCACTGCTAGGATAAATGAGGCAGAAGAAAGAATTAGTGATATAGAAGACCAAATGACAGAGAATAAAGAAGCTGAGCAAAAGAGGGACAAACAGCTAGTGGACCACGAGGGGAGAATTTGAGAGATAAGTGACACCATAAGATGAAACAACATTAGAATAATTGGGATTCCAGAAGAAGAAGAAAGAGAGAGGGGAGCAGAAGGTATACTGGAGAGAATTATTGGGGAGAATTTCCCCAATATGGCAAAGGGGATGAGCATCAAAATTCAGGAGGTTCAGAGAATGCCCCTCAAAATCAATAAGCATAGGCCCACACCCCGTCACTTAATAGTAAAATTTACAAGTCTCAGTGACAAAGAGAAAATCCTGAAAGAAGCCCGGGAAAAGAAGTCTGTAACATACCATGGTAAAAATATTAGATTGGCAGCTGACTTATCCACAGAGACCTGGCAGGCCAGAAAGAGCTGGCATGATATTTTCAGAGCACTAAACGAGAAAAACATGCAGCTAAGAATACTATATCCAGCTAGGCTATCATTGAAAATAGAAGGAGAGATTAAAAGCTTCCAGGACAAACAACAACTGAAAGAATTTGCAAACACCAAACCAGCTCTACAGGAAATATTGAAAGGGGTCCTCTAAGCAAAGAGAGAGCCTACAAGTGGTAGATCAGAAAGGAACAGAGACCATATACAGTAACAGTCACCTTACAGGCAATACAATGGCACTAAATTCATATCTCTCAATAGTTACCCTGAAAGTTAATGGGCTAAATGCCCCTGTCAAAAGAAACAGGGTATCAGAATGGATAAAAAAACAAAACCCATCTATATGTTGCCTCATCCCCAAATCAGTCAATGCGATACAACACATCAATAAAAGAAAGAACAAGAACCATATGATACTCTCAATAGATGCTGAAAAAGCATTTGACAAAGTACAGCATCCCTTCCTGATCAAAACTCTTCAAAGTGTAGGGATAGGGGCACATACTTCAATATCATCAAAGCCATCTATGAAAAACCCACCGCAAATATCATTCTCAATGGAGAAAAACTGAAAGCTTTTCCGCTAAGGTCAGGAACATGGCAGGGATGTCCATTATCACCACTGCTATTCAATATAGTACTAGAGGTCCTAGCCTCAGCAATCAGACAACAAAAGGAAATTAAAGGCATCCAAATCGGCAAAGAAGAAGTCAAATTATCACTCTTCGCAGATGATATGATACTATATGTGGAAAACCCAAAAGACTCCACTCCAAAACTGCTAGAACTTATACAGGAATTCAGTAAAGTGTCAGGATATAAAATCAATGCAGAGAAATCAGTTGCATTTCTCTACACCAACATCAAGACAGAAGAAAGAGAAATTAAGGAGTCAATCCCATTTACAATTGCACCCAAAACCATAAGATACGTAGGAATAAACCTAACCAAAGAGGCACAGAATCTATACTCAGAAAACTATAAAGTATTCATGAAAGAAATTGAGGAAGACACAAAGAAATGGAAAAATGTTCCATGCTCCTGGATTGGAAGAATAAATATTGTGAAAATGTCTATGCTACCTAAAGCAATCTACACATTTAATGCAGTTCCTATCAAAGTACCATCCATCTTTTTCAAAGAAATGGAACAAATAATGCTAAAATTTATATGGAACAAGAAAAGACCTCGAATAGCCAAAGGAATATTGAAAAAGAAAGCCAACGTTGGTGGCATCACAATTCCAGACTTCAAGCTCTATTACAAAGCTGTCATCATCAAGACAGCATGGTACTGGCACAAAAACAGACACATAGATCAATGGAACAGAATAGAGAGCCCAGAAATAGACCCTCAACTCTACAGTCAACTAATCTTCGACAAAGCAGGAAAGAATGTCCAATGGAAAAAAGACAGCCTCTTCAATAAATGGTGCTGGGAAAATTGGACAGCCACATGCAGAAAAATGAAATTGGACCATTTCCTTACACTACACACAAAAATAGACTCAAAATGGATGAAGGACCTCAACGTGCAAAAGGAATCCATCAAAATCCTTGAGGAGAACACAGGCAGAAACCTCTTCGACCTCTGCGGCAGCAACATCTTCCTAGGAACAATGCCAAAGGCAAGGGAAGCAAGGGTAAAAATGAACTATTGGGATTTCATAAGATCAAAACCTTTTGCACAGCAAAGGAAACAGTTAACAAAATCAAAAGACAACTGACAGAATGGGAGAAGATATTTGCCAACGACATATCAGATAAAGGACAAGTGTCCAGAATCTATAAAGAACCTAGCAAACTCAACACCCAAAGAACAAATAATCCAATCAAGAAATGGGCAGAGGACATGAACAGACATTTCTGCAAAGAAGACATCCATATGGCCAACAGACACATGAAAAAGTTCTCCATATCACTCGGCATCAGGAAAATACAAATCAAAACCACAATGAGATATCACCTCACACCAGTCAGAATGGCTAAAATCAACAAGTCAGGAAATGACAGATGCTGGTGAGGATACGGAGAAAGGGGAACCCTCCTCCACTGTTGGTAGGAATGCAAGCTGGTGCAGCCACTCTGGAAAACAGCATGGAGGTTCCTCAAAATGTTGAAAATAGAACTGCCCTATGACCCAGCAATTGCACTATTGGGTATTTACCCTAAAGATACAAACGTAGTGATCCAAAGGGGCACGTGCACCCGAATGTTTATAGCAGCAATGTCCACAATAGCCAAACTATGTAAAGAACCTAGATGTCCATCAACAGATGAATGGATCAAGAAGATGTGGTATATATACAGAATGGAATACTATGCAGCCACCAAAAGAAATGAAATCTTGCCATTTGCAACAACATGGATGGAACTAGAGCGTATCATACTTAGCGAAATAAGTCAAGCAGAGAAAGACAACTATCATATGATCTCCCTGATATGAGGAAGTGGTGATGCAACATGGGGGCTTAAGTGGGTAGGAGAAGAATAAATGAAACAAGATGGGAATGGGAGGGAGACAAACCATAAGTGACTCTTAATTTCACAAAACAAACTGAGGTTTGCTGGGGGGAGGGGGTTTGGGAGAAGGGGGTGGGATTATGGACATTGGGGAGGGTATGTGCTTTGGTGAGTGCTGTGAAGTGTGTAAACCTGGTGATTCGCAGACCTGTACCCCTGGGGATAAAAATATATGTTTATAAAAAATAAAAAATTAAAAAAAAAAAGAGTGCTTCTAGCCTCATGTGACCTTGTCCTCCATTCTACCTAGTCTGTTTCTCAGGAGTATGCAAAAGAACAACCCCTTCCATACACTTCCATGCATAACTTCTCTTGTGCAAGAGACAAACCTTCAGGAAAATTCTCAAATGAAAGGAGGTTTCCCTGCAGACTCCCTTCTAAGAGGTAAGGGTACAGACAGCCCTTTCCTTACGCTTCCCTGTCGTCTGGTAGCTGATGTCAGCACAGAGTGATTTCTCACAGGTAAGGAAGTAGATTGTATTTCCTTAAGCATTCATGCATCCCTTTGAAAAGGCCTCCACCTTCCAGGAGCAAGAAACCATCTGTACAGAGTCGCTCCTCAAACTTAAGTGCAAGGGGCTTTTTCCAGCTCGTCCCATAGGCTTCCACTCTTACTTGGAAGATGCTTCTGCAGCTCTCTTCCTGAAACAGGGTGTGAGTGCAGGCTAACATTCTACATGGACTCCTTTCTCAAGTAGAGTAGATGGCCTTTACCTAATTACACTTCTGCATACCCTTTAAAGAGTTTCCATGAAAACACAAAAAGCCTTATGTGAAGGAGTTCTCCAACACTGTTTCTTTGCCTTTGGTCGTTCAAAGTTTCCTTACACTTCCAGGCATTTAGGTCTTTTTTATCTTCAGGTGACCTTGTACTGCCTTCTACCCAGACTTGTTCCTCAGAGGTAAGGGTACGGATGGCCCTTTCCTTTTGCTTCCACACACAATTTCAAAAGGTGTCTGTTGAGGATGGAAGACATTCAGTGACAGAGGGTTTCTATGTGGTGGTTTCCTTGAGAAAACTACATAGCACTTTCCTCATGCATTCAGTGGCAGGGCCAGAGTGTTGCTAGGGTTAGGTTGAGAAGCTAGAATTGGTATGCACGTATGTGACACAGTTGCAGAGAACGGCTCAGGACACCAGAAACAGGGCAAGCCCTGGTGTGAGCCCCTGACTTCCAATTTGGCCTCAGCAAGATGCACTTAGTATTCCTGAACTCTAGTCTCCCCTAGGCTCATAATGCTCAGAAAAAACTCCTGGCAGCCTAAGTGCCAGAGTGTCCTTCTTTGTTCTTGCCAGAGTCCCTGGCATGGCCCAGGTATCCACAATCCATTCTTGCCTCACCACTAGGTTTCTGGACCTGTCATGCCCCTGTTCAGCCCAGGTGTTGCATACCAGTCCTGTAGACACCAAGGATGAAGACCCAACATGGCAGAGTCTCATAGTGAGGGATTGGTGGAGGGCTGCAGTGTCAGGGTAAGGCTTAGGGTTTAGCAGTGACATTATTGGAGGACAGTCACTTACTGTGCCCAAGTTTCAGGTTGGTGGCTGGAACCCCATGGTCCTGCAGCACCCAGACACAGCAGGTGGCATAGTTTACTTCCAGGGTCCTGAACAACAAGTGTGGCTTGGGGAGACTTTTCTGTACGTACCCTTAGAAAAGTGTTCTGCCACAGTCAGATCCACAGCCCAGGCTAGGGTTCAAGTTATGTTTGAGGAAGTGTGAGGAGACTGCCCAAATGACAGCATGGAGCCCTGCCCTGTGGCCTGAGTAGAGGGTAAACCTTAGGGTGTAGCTCATGGCTTGGGTAGGAGAGGGGTCTCTGGGTATAGGTCCATCTTGGAATTGAGGCTCAGATTTTCGTCAGGACCATGCCATTGGCTCCATTCTGGAGTTTGCCCATGGCAACCTTGGTTCTGTATTCCTGGAGAACTCATCTTGTGACAGGCCTGCGCCCAAATCCCTTCAAACCTAGGACTCAGTTTCCAGGGCCCCAGAGGTCCAGAGCCAAGCTGAGGGTTAAGAGTGATAACCTAGGAGGTAGAAGGCTCCTCTCTGATGGTGGTGCCGAGAAGGGCCCTGTGGTTTGGTTGAGGGCAAGTGGTAGGGTGAGTGACTGACTTCCACTTGGACTCAGGGAGACATTCCTAGTGTTTCTGAAGTGTAGGTTTATCATTACAACATGGTCACAGGCAACATCCCTGGGCGCTCTGAGCCCCTCAATTCAGATCCTGGTTTTTGCCTAATTCCCTTCTGTGCTCCTCACAGATTTGTCTGGCATTTCCAAGATGCATCAGGTCCATTGTGCACTCAGAACTCGGGTTGGCACCCAGTCAGTTCTACAAACAGGGGTACTGTCAGGGTTTAGATCAGAGAGGTGGTAAGAGTCAATTCCATGACAGCACGGGGTTGTGATCTGAGGTCCAAATTATGGGTAAGCTTTCTCAGAGTTTCTCTGATATAAGAGTAGAGCCTTTTCCTTAGGCTTCCCCACAGGCCGGTGAGAATCTCCTGTGTTCAGGAAAGAAGAGGTCATCATGAAAGATGGTCTCCCTTCAGGCTCCTCTCTTGGAGTGAAGGGTACTGCACTTTTGATAGGCTTCCTTGCATACATCTGGTAGCTGCCTGTGGCACAGACTGATTTCCCACAGGAAGGCCGCCTTCCAGAAACAAGAAACTGTCTGTACAGACTTGTTCCTTGAACTTAAGTACATAGGGCCTTTTTTCTACAGTCCCACACCTCCTACTGAAAACCCTTCTCTCCTAATGGAAGAAGATTAGTTGAAGGACTGTTTCTCCAGAGTTGTTTCTTAGGATTCAGTATCCAGCACATCCTGTAGGCTTACTCTTACTTAGAAGATGCTGCTGCTGCTGCTGTCCTCCTGAAACAGGATGTGAGTGTAGTCTTGCATTCTACACAGACTCATTCCTCAGGGTAGAGTAGATGGCCCTTACCTAATGATGCTTCCACAAACCCCTAAGAGACACAGCTTCCATGAAGACAAGAAAAGCCTTAGGTGAAGGCAGTTCTCTAACTTTGCTGTTTTTCACCTTCGGTGGTTCGAAGTTTCCTTATGCTTCCAGACACTAAGGCTGCTTGTATCCTCAGGTGACCTTGTGCTGCTTTCTACCCAGCCTTATTCATCACAGGTAACAGTACGGATGGCCCTTTCCTTATGCTTCCATGCACAATTTCAAAAGGCGTCTCTGTTCAGGATGGAGGACATTTCTTGATGGAAGGCTTTCTATAGTGTGGTCTCTTTGGGAAAACTACATAGCACTTTCCTCAAACATTCACAGGCAGGGCCAGAGCATTTGCTAGGGTTAGGCTGAGAAACCAGAGATGGTATACACTTATGCAATGGCATTGCAGAGAAGCACCCTGAGCACAGGATGGAGGGCTAGCCATGGGGTGAGCAACTGGCTTCCAAATTGGCATCAATGAGACATTCTTAGTATTTCAGAGCTTTGGTGTCTTCCCTAGGCTCACATTCCTCAGAAACATCACCAGGTAGTCTAAGGGCCAGAGTGTCTTTCTCTGTTCTTTTTTTAAAAAATGTCTTTTCAGTGTAAAAGATTTCATTGTTTATGCACCTCACCCAGTGCTCCATGCAATACGTGCCCTCTATAACACCCACCACCAGGCTCACCCAACCTCCCAACCCCCACCCCTTTAAAACGCTCCGATTATTTTTCAGAGTCTATAGTCTCTCATGGTACACCTCCCCCTCCAATTTTCCTCAACTCCCTTCCCCTCTCCATCTCCGCATGTCCTCTGTGTTATTTCTTATGCTCCTCAAGTAAGCAAAACCATATGATAATTGACTCTCTCTGCTTGACTTATTTCACTCAGCATAATCTCTTCCAGTCCTATCCATGTTGATACAAAATTTGGGTTTTCATTCTTTATGATGGAGGCATAATCTCAATAGGGTAAATGGACCACATCTTCCTTATCCATTTGTCCATTGAAGGGCATCTTGGTTCTTTCCAGTTTGGCGACTGTGGCCATTGCTGCTATGAACAATGCGGTACAGATGACCCTTCTTTTCACTACATCTGTATCTTTGGAGTGAATACCCCATAGTGCAATTGCAGGGTCATAGGGAAGCTTTATTTTTAGAGCTGAGGTGCATGCACCTCTCTCAAGGGGGGCATGTGGGGTGTGACTCAGACTCTGATTGCACCGGTGTGTGCATGGAGAGTGCAAAAGGCTGTGGTTCTGCTGGCTGGCGAGGCTTCCCTGCCCCTCATGGGAGCTGCCACCCAGACGCTCTCAGGAGTGGTGGCAGCTCAGGGACCAAGACCTGGTTTCTTAGCCATGCTCTCTGGCTCAGCACCAGGGGAGGCTGTCCTGGGTCCAGGGACTTAAGTCCCTGTCCCTAACCGCCCCAATTCCCACAATTTCCCCCCACAATCCTTTGCTCTTTTTGAGTGCCCTCAACCAGACTCCAAGTTAATGCTGGTTCCCAGTCGCAGGGCACTCTCGTATTGGGGTATTACTTTCCAATGGGTCACTTCTGGTCACTCCCTCCCCCTTTTGTTTATCTTCCGATATCAGTTCAATGTTCCCATTCCAATTTACCTGCCCACTGGTAGTGTATAATTCTAATCTCAGGCTGATTTCATGGGTGATCAGAGTTTTTTGGTAAGTAATCAGCTCACTTTAGGGTGCAGGTTGAAATGGCACCTCCCACCATCTTGTCAAATCTCCTTCTTTGTTCTTGCCTGAGTTCCTGGCATTGCCATGTTGTCTCACAATCCATTTTTGTCTCACCTCTAGGTTTCTGTACATTCCACTTCACCGTCCAGCCCAAGCATTTGTGTACCTTTCCTGGAGACACTAGGGGCGAGCCCCTAGCATGGCAGAGTCCCATCCTGAGGGCTCTCTGGAGGGCCACAGAATTAGAGTGAGCCTCAAGGTTCTGCTGTGGCCATGGTGGGGAGAAGTCCTTCCTACTGTGGCTGAGTTTCATGTTGCTGGTTGGCACCCTGTGATCTGGCAGCACTTAGGGGCTGAAGGCGGCAGTTTCCTTCTGTGGTCCTGAAAGCCAAATGTGGCATGGGTTCGGGCTGCCATTTCCATGGAGTCCTTAGAACAAGAGTTCTGCCACAGTCAGATTCACAGGCCGGGCTAAGGTTCAAGGTATGGTCTGGAAAGTGTGAGGAAACTGCCCAATTGGAATCGTGGAGACCTGCTCTGCAGCCCGAGTAGATGGTCAATCTTAGTGTGAAGCCCATGGTTGAGGTAGAAGGGGGAGGGTCTCAGTATGTAGGTCCCTCGTGGGACTGAGGTTCGGGTTTTCATCAGAAACATACCATTGAGGGCACCTGGGTGGCTCAGTGGGTTAAGCCTCTGCCTTTGGCTCAGGTCATGATCTCAGGGTCCTGGGATTGAGCCCCGCATCAGACTCTCTGCTTATCAGGAAGCCTGCTCCCTGCCCTTTCTCTCTGCCTGCCTCTCTGCCTACTCATGATCCGTCAAATCAATAAAGAAAATATGTATATATTAAAAAGAAACATGCCATTGGTTCCACTCTGGCGCTTGCCCATGGCAACCTTGGTTCTGTATTCCTTTAGAACTCGTCCCGTGTCAGGTGCATGTCCCATATCCCTTTGATCCTCAGACAGTATTCAAGGCCCCAGAGGGCCAGAGCCAAGCCGAGGGTTAGGAATGATAACCAGGGAAGTAGAAGGAACCTCTCTGATGGTTGTGCCTAGAAGGGCCTTGTGGTTTGGTTGATGGCAAGCAGTAGAGTGAGCAAACTGCCTTTCAATTGAGACTCAGCAAGACGCTCCTCTTCACTATATCATGGTCACTGGCAACATCCACAGGCATTCTGAGTCCATCGTTTCAGATCCTTGTTCTTCCCTGATTCCCTTCTGTGCTCCTCAGTGATTCATCGGGCATTGGCCAGGTGAGTCAGACCCATTTTGCACTCAGAACTTGGGTTAGGGACCACTCAGTTCCACCACCAGGAATGGTTGTGGTCAGGGAGATGGTAGGAGTCAATCCCATGGCATCGTGTGTCTGTGCTCTGAGGCCTAAGTTAAGGATGAGGTTTCTCAGAGTTTCTCAGATGTAAAAGTAGAGCCCTTTCCCTTATGCCTTCCCACAGAACAGTGAGCACTATTCTGTCTTCAGGAAAGAAGATGTCATAGCAAGACACATTCTACCTTCAGGCTCCTCTCTTGGAATGAAGGTTATGGCACTATTTTTAGGCTTCCTCACATACATCTGGTAGCCACCATAGGCACAGAGTGATTTCTCACAGGTAAGGAAGTAGATGGTATTTTCCTTAGGCTTTCTCACTTCCCATTGAAGGGGCCTCTGCCTTCCAGAAACAAGAAAGTGTACAGACTGGTTCCTTGATCCTAAGTACATGGGCATTTTCCTTGCATTCCCACACCCTAGACACTTCTCTCTTCATGAAAGAAGGTTAGTAGAAGGACTATTTCTCCAGAGTTGTTTCTTAGGATTCACTATATGATATATCCCCTAGGCTTCTGCTCTTACTTAGAAAACACTGCTGTGCTTCTCTTCCTGAAATAAGATGTGAGTTTAGGCTTGCATTCTACACAGACTCATTTCTCAGGGTAGAGTAGATGACCCTTACCTAAGTACACTCTTGCATACACTTATGAGACTGCTTCCATGAAGGCATGAAAATCCTTAAGTGAAGGCTGTTCTCTAACATTGCTGTTTCTTCACCTTTGGTGGTTCGAAGTTTCTTTATGCTTCCAGACATGGATTCTATCTTCAGGTGACCTTGTGCTGCCTGCGACCCAAACTTGTTCCTCAGAGGTAAGGGTATGGATGGCCCTTTCCTTACACTTCCATGCACAAATTTCAAAAAGGTGTCTCTGTTAAGGATGGAGGATGTTTGTTGGCAGAGGGTTTTGTATAGTGTAGGTTTTTTGATTCTGTTTTTGTTTTGTTGTTTTGAGAAAACTACATAGCACTTAACTCAATCATTCACAGACAGGGCCAGAGCGTTTGCTAGGGTTAGGCAGAGAAACCGAAGCTGGTAGGCTCCTATGTGATGACGTATTGCAGAGAAGCACCCAGGGCACTGCATGGAGGGCTAGCCTTGGGGTGAGCAGCTGGCTTCCAATTTGGCCTCAGCAAAATACGGTTAGTATTCCTAAGCTCTAGTCTTCCCTAGGCTCATGGTCCTCAGAATCACTCCTAGTCTGTCCTTGCACCAGAATGTCCTTTTTTATTCTTGCCTGATTAGCCCGACATTGACCCAGATGTCCAAAATCGAGTTTTGCCTCACCACTTGGGTTCTGGACCTGTTACGACCCTGTCCATCCCAAGCTTTTGCATGCTCATCCTGAAGGCACTATGGATGAAGCCCCTAGCACAGCAGAGTCCTGTCCTGAGGGCTCCGTGAAGGGCCACAGCATTAGGGTGAGACTCACAGTTCAGCAGTGACCCTGTTGGGGAGGGGTGACACCTACTGTGGCTGAGTTTCAGACTGGTGGCTGGAACCCTGTGGTCCTGCAGCATCCAGGGGCTACAGGCCACATGGTTTCCTTCTGTAGTTCTGAACGACATGTGGGGTGGGTTTGGGGAGTCATTTCCTTACATACCCTTGGAACAAGGGTTCTGCCACAATCAGATCCACTCTCCAGGATAGGGTTCAAGTTACGGTCTGAGAAGTGTGAGGAGACTCCTCAAATGGCAGCATGGACCCCTGCCCTGCAGCCTGAGTAGAGGGTCAGCCTTAGGGCGTAGCTCAGGATTAGGGTGGTTGGGGTTCTCAAGGTGTAAGGTGAACAAAACCAGTTCCAGATGGAATTCCATCCCCACTGTGGACCATTTCCTGGGGAAGTTGACTGTGTTGGAATGTCACTTAGATCATTTTTTGTTTCTATCTTATTGTTCTCTGCCAATGTCCTCTACTAATTACTTAAACTACAAAATTTAGTAATTTCCCACATTGTAAAACTTTATTTCTAGTATTCTTCATGGGTTAAAAATTGCAGGGCAGTATGCAACCTTCAGGGCAAAGGATGGCACATCACAGTATTTCAGTGCTAAGCACCCATCAGGTGCCTAGGATGCAACTAGGATGTGCCTAGGGTAGATTAGAGACACCAGCTTCGATCTTATGGGGCCTTTTATTGCAGGAATGCCTTCACGGGATGGCAAGATTATGACAAGTCGAGATTTCTTGTTTGAGGGACACCTCCAGTCTCTTGGTTGACAGGAACCTCTGACATATCCTGCTTGGGAGGCCACCCTGCATCTGGGTGGTTTGGTAATGGGCATTCCATTTCCTTTAGTTTTATGGTAATGTGGCCTCAGTAAGCTTCACCTTTAGTTTGCAAGGACTCTCCCTTAAAGTTAAACTTTAATCCACTGGAAACAATTCAGTTTGCAAAACATAGGAAAGGACTGAACTCCTATAAAACTGCTTCTCTAGGATCTATCAGATGTCTTCTGTAGGCGACAAGGCAGAATGTTTACCCAAATATGTCTGCCTATTAACCTCTCTCCTGGCATACTGGATAATTATCTAAATTTGACTCCTCCAAATAAACCCAGGTTTTTGGAGGAAACACAGGCCCTCCCTCGCAAAGGGGCCTCTGACTCTCTCACTGTTCCTTCTCTTAGTTGTGGGTCTTCTCCCTCACTCTCATCCTGGGTTAATACAGTTGGAGGCAGCTGTGCTTAGTCTAAGGAATATTCCCAATCAGCTGCTCAAATTCCCTTTGTTTCCAGGAAATTCCCTGTTCTCTCTAGCCCACCATGAACTATTTCCCCCTTGGTGGGAAAATATGGCATCTGTTCCTCTGTTGGAGCTGATGAGTCTGCCTTCTGCTGTATTTTGGCAGCATTTTGAATCTTCTGTCTCCCCTCCTCCTTCCATTTCTACACAACCTTGGGGGCAGACTGCCTCTCTGGCTTCTGTACCATCCTCAGTGCCTTAGACATCATGGCTCCATCTCCCCTCAGTATCAAGGAGAGAAGTGGAACACCTCTTGGACCTAACACTGCCCACTCCAGATTTCTCCAACAGTGTCTCAGGTAAGAATTGACAATAGGAAGGTGACTCATGGGAAAAAATTCAGTATCTAAACTAATTTACTTTCTTGGCTTAATTAAAAGAGCATTAAATTATCAATGTTAAATGTAAAACTCTTACTCTACTGAAGTTGGCTGAATGTCAAATAAGCTCATATTTTCTCCTTTGCAATTTTTTAACAAAAATGGCTTGAAATGATGGCTAATTTCCTCTCTCTCCAAGTGTTTCATTAGTAATTTTTAAGATAACTTTCAAATACTTTGTTAACCTGAAACTAAAGTTTTGCTTGAATGATAAATGGGAATAATTTCACTGGACGTCAAGGTCTTCTCCAAATAAGATAAAGTGCTAAATCATTTATCTTTGGACATAGATTTTTGTCTTTTGACTTCTTGTCACAAAAAACCTAAAGATATTAGAGTCTTGAGGTAAAGATGCTTTGTGCTTAAGCAGTTTATAAAATTGCTCTCTAAAGAATGCTCATGAAAAGTTCACAATTGGCTATTACTTAGTCCTCAATGGAGACTAAGGCTTCTAGGAGTGCAAAATTCTGCTTAGTGTTATTGAGACTGAGGGAATAAGGGAAAGAAGACTCTATGTAGAAAAGTAGGGGATATGTAAGAAAGATAAAAGGACTAGGAGTGCATTTTTGTTGAAAGAAAAAAAAAAAAGGTAATTTTGTCCTAATTGAGACAGGTTGTTTGGAAGGAAATGGATTGGGAGAAAGTCTGTGTGCAAAAAGAAAGTTATAGAAGGGTTGTGATGGGAAAATTTTGGAATGTAAATTTATAGATCTTGGATAATATCTTTATCTGGTGCTTAGAAGCAGGATCATGAGCTCCTCTATAAACCGTGCATGTTTAGCCCTTTATCCAAAATGCCATTTGCAAATAGTTCTCCCATTCCCTGGGTTTCTTTTCTTTTCTTTTTTTTTTTTTTTATCAAAACAGTATTCATTATTTTAGCTCCATGAAATCTGTGCCCTCTATAATACACACCACCTGGTACCACAACCTCCCACCCTCCGCCCCTTCAATACCCTCAGATTGTTTTTCAGAGTCCATAGTCTCTCATGCTTCACCTCCCCTTCCAATTTCCCCCAACTCCCTTCTCCTCTCTATCTCCCCTTGTCCTCCATGCTATTTGTTATGCTCCACAAATAAGTGAAACCATATGATAATTGACTGTCTCTGCTTGACTTATTTCACTCAGCATAATCTCTTCCAGTCCCTTCAATGTTGCTACAAAAGTTGGGTATTCGTCCTTTCTGATTGGAGGCATAATACTCCATAGTGTATATAGACCACATCTTCCTTATCCATTCGTCTGTTGAAGGGCATCTTGATTCTTTCCACAGTTAGGCGACTGTGGCCATTGCTGCTATAAACATTGCGGTACAGATGGCCCTTCTTTTCATGACATCTGTATCTTTGGGGTAAATGCCCAGTAGTGCAATTGCAGGGTCATAGGGAAGCTCTATTTTTAATTTCTTGAGGAATCTCCATGCTGTTCTCCAAAGAGGCTGCACCAACTTGCATTCCCCAACAGTGTAAGAGGGTTCCCCTTTCTCCACATCCCCTCCAACACATGTTGCTTCCTGTCTTGCTAATTTTGGCCATTCTAACTGGTGTAAGGTGGTATCTCAATGTGGTTTTAATTTGAATGTTCCCTGGGTTTCTTTTAATTTTAATTACTGTTTCTTTTGCAGTGAAATTTTTATCTTGACGAAGTACCAAAAGTTCATTTTTCATTTGTTTTTCTTGCCTTTGGAGATGTGTCTTGAAAGAAGTTACTGTGGCTGCTGTTGAGATCACTGCTTATGTTCTTCTCTAGGATTTCAATGGATTATTTTCTCACACTGAGCTTTTTCAATCATTTTGAGTTTATCTTTATGAATGTAAGAGAGTGGTCCAGTTTTATTCTTCTGTATACGGCTATCCAATTTTTCCTGTTCCATTTATTGAAGTGACTGTCTTTTTTCCATTGGATATGGTTTTCTGCTTTCTGGAATATTAGTTTGAAAATAAAGTAAAGGGTCATTTTCTGGGGTTTCTATTCTGTTCCATTCATCTATATATCTGTTTTTGTGACAATGCTATGCTGTTTTACAGCTTTGTAATGTAACTCGAAGTCAGCCACTGTGATACCCTCAACTTTGATTTTCCTTTTTCAAAGATCCCCTGGCGATTCGGGATCTTTTCTTGTTTCATACAAATTTTTGTATTGTTCCAGCTCCATGAAAAAATTTAATGGTATTTTATGGGGATTTCATTGAAAGTGCTGTTTGTTCTTGGCAGCATACACATTTTCAAAACAAACTTCTAAACGATCTATATGATGAATCATTCTTCTTGTTGGAGGGCAAGATGTCAGAGTGTAGGACTCTGTTTCCACCTTTCCTATATTATAGCTAGTTATCTTTCAAGGCACCCCAAACCCACAAAATAAGCCTCAGATGTAAGATCATATGTCTGGATCTCTATGGAGAAAGATCTTCAGTTAAGAGGTATGAAGGAAGAAGTAGTGATTGCATTGACAGATGTTGGAGGATAAACAGAAGAGGTAGGGAGCCACCAGAAGCTAGCCACTGACAAGTAATACCCCAATACAAAAGCTTCCTGCACCTGGGAGACCAGTGATAGCTTTGAAAGCAGTGGTGGTGGGATAGCAAGGGACTGATAATAGTACTCAAATAGAACCCAGGGGCTTAAGGGACAAATGTTGGGACTGGAGCAGCTGCAGGAGAGGACATGAGCCCACGGATCCAGGGAGCCAGCCACCACTGCAGCCACCGCCACCACTGCCAGCTACACCCATGAAATGTGGGTGGGTGGCTTAATCAGTTAAGCATCTGCCTTCGGATCAGATCATGTTCCATGGCTATTGGGATCAAGACCCTCCTTGGGCTCCTTGGCCTTCTTCTCCCCCTCTGACTGCCTGCCACTCCCCTATCTCCTCCTGCTTCTCTTCTCTCTATCTGTCAAATAGATAACATCATTGTTTTAAAAATGATCCTTTTTGTCTTACACAGGAATTTCAATGGACTTGCCTTGGTCATGAGTCCCTAATCCCTGGAGAGAAGTTAGGGTGATGAAAGGGGACAGGATAAGTAGGGTGAGGAGGTAAAACTTTGGAGATTTTAAAAGAATAGGTGTTAGGCTAACCAGGAGATGGCATGTGGGAAGCCACAGCTATCACAGTGTGTATTCAAAACACTCAGGAATGGTAGGGGGACAAGATGGCGGGGAAGGAGGAGGAGGCGCCTTTTAAACCTGTACCCTAAAGTGAGCTGATTACCTACCAAAGAACTCCGATCACCCATGAAATCAGCCTGAGATCAGAATTATACACATCTGGATCTCTATAGGGGCAGAAGATGCCAGTGGGCAGGTAAAGTGGAGTGGGAACGGCGGACTGATATCGGAAGATAAACAAAAGGGGGAAAGAGCCACCAGAGGCGACCAGTTGGAAAGTAATACCCCTAATATGAGCCAGAGTGCCCTGTGTCTGGGGACCAGCATTAACTTGGAGACTAATTGAAAGCACTCCAAAAGAGCAAAGGATCGTGGCGGGGTGGGAGGGGGAACTGTGGGAATTGGGGCAGCAAGGGACAGGGGCTTAAGTCCCCGGTCCCAGGACAGCCTCCCCTGGCGCTGAGCTAGAGAGAGTGCAGCGGAGAAACCAGATCTTGGTCCCTAAGCCACCAGCATGTGGGAGAACGCATGGCGTCTGGCTCCTGTGAGGGGCTGGGAGCCTCACCAGATGACAGAATGCGCAAGCCCTGCTATAGAGCCTGAGAGGCAGGCGCCCCTGATCCTCCCCTGAGAGAGGTACACAAAGGCCCAGCCGGCTTTCTTTGACCTGCGCCACTGTTTCAGAGCCTAAGACATGCGCCCCAAACTCTCCCCTGAGAGAGGTGCGTGAAGGCCCAGTCTGGTGCTTTCGGGCCTACGTCCCATTCTCAGACCTGAAACACGTGTGCGACCCACAGCCTCCCCGGAAAGAGGTGCACACAAGCCGGATGCTCTTAGACCCAGAGGACCAGGCACTCCCAGCCTGGGCCATTGGGAAAATCTCAGTGTGCGTGATCGCTGCTTGGAACCTCTCTGGCGGTTTGGAGCTGCCCAGACAGCTGCCGCTGCCATGGTTTGGGGGTACAAGCAAAATATCCTGCATCCCCAGGGACCGCAACTCGGAACCTACTCTGCCAGCGGCCAAGGGGGAACTTATTTGGGCTTATTTTGGGCTCTGCAGCCAGACTGAGAGTCTGCAGCCAGACTTCTCTCTGAGAGGGAGGTCAAGGTGCAGTTTTTTTTCCTCTGAAACTACAAAAAACATCAAAAGCAGCCAAGGTGAGAGAAAAAAAATAGTGAACAAACATAAAAACTGCCAGAGAACAAAAGACTGAAAAAAACCAGTTTCCTCAGAGCCCACCCCCTTGAGGGGGGCAGGAGGACTTAACTCAGGGAAGATCATTGACTGAAAACCCACGTGGCAGTCCCCTCCCCCAGAAAACCAACCAAGAAAGGAAAAAAAAAAAAAAAAGACTACAAGAGAACAACCACCACTACTTTATAGGACAACTTTTATTTTTAACTTGTTCCCACTATTCTGGTTCGTTTTTTTAATATAGATAATTTTTTAACCTATTTACCATTACAGTGAGCTGTCCATAATAACCTTCTAACCTGAACTTTTTGATACATCCACCTGTGTTTTTCTTGTGCATTTCTATTTTTTTAATTTATTTTTCTTTAATTTTAGTTTAGTTTAGTCTAGTTTATTCCTTTTTATTTTTATTTTCTAATATTCATATAGAGTTAAACTTTAAAGTAATCCCCTTTCCCCAATCAATACTACCCCTTATAGGTAAACCAATTTTTAATCCCCTTTATCTTTTTTTTTTTTCTTGTTAAGTAGGTTTTATTGTTGTGTCTTCAAGTTCACTAATATTTTGTTCTGCAGAAGCTAATTTATTCTTTATATCCTTCAGTGTATTTTTAATCTGAAACCCATTTTTTATCTCTAGCAGTTTGGTTCGGCTCTTTTTAAATATTGATATGATGATGTTTTTCTTTAATTTCTTGAATATACACTACATATTCATAGTAGTGATTTTTTTTTAATATAATTTTTATTTTTTATAAACATATATTTTTATCCCCAGGGGTACAGGTCTGTGAATCACCAGGTTTACACACTTCACAGCACTCACCAAAACACATACCCTCCCCAATGTCCATAATACCACCCCCTTCTCCCAAACCCCCTCCCCCCAGCAACCCTCAGTTTGTTTTGTGAGATTAAGAGTCACTTATGGTTTGTCTCCCTCCCAATCCAATCTTCTTTCATTTATTCTTCTCGTACCCACTTAAGCCCCCATGTTGCATCACCATTTCCTCATATCAGGGAGATCATATGATAGTTGTCTTTCTCCGCTTGACTTATTTCGCTAAACATGATACGCTCTAGTTCCATCCATGTTGTTGCGAATGGCAAGATTTCATTTCTTTTGATGGCTGCATAGTATTCCATTCTGTATATATACCACATCTTCTTGATCCATTCATCTGTTGATGGACATCTAGGTTCTTTCCATAGTTTGGCTATTGTGGACATTGCTGCTATAAACATTCGAGTACACGTGCCCCTTTGGATCACTATGTTTGTATCTTTAGGGTAAATACCCAATAGTGCAATTGCTGGGTCATAGGGCAGTTCTATTTTCAACATTTTGAGGAACCTCCATGCTGTTTTCCAGAGAGGTTGCACCAGCTTGCATTCCCACCAACAGTGTAGGAGGGGTCCCCTTTCTCCGCATCCTCGCCAGCATCTGTCATTTTCTGACTTGTTGATTTTAGCCATTCTGACTGGTGTGAGGTGATATCTCATTGTGGTTTTGATTTGTATTTCCCTGATGCCGAGTGATATGGAGCACTTTTTCATGTGTCTGTTGGCCATCTGGATGTCTTCTTTGCAGAAATGTCTGTTCATGTCCTCTGCCCATTTCTTGATTGGATTATTTGTTCTTTGGGTGTTGAGTTTGCTAAGTTCTTTATAGATTCTGGACACTAGTCCTTTATCTTAATCCCCTTTATCTTAGGAGAGTTGAGTCCTTTAACAAAGATATCAAGATACATCCAGGAAGATTCAAAACAAACTTCCTCGCCCAACTGAGAATTTATAACCACTCTCCCATATTTTTCTTCCACCAGTGTTTCTGTGTTTTTTTGTTTGTCCTGATAGTATATAAATCTTGCACTTGGGGTTCTTTTCGACAAGGTTCTTTCTTTATATATATTCTTTTGTCATATAATTTTTTTAAAGATTTTTATTTATTAATTTATTTGAGAGAGAGAGAGAGAGAGAGAGATCACAAGGAGGCAGAGAGACAGGCAGAGCGAGAGGGGGAAGCAGGCTCCTCGCTGAGCAGAGAGCCCGATGTGGGGCTCGATCCCAGGAACCTGAGATCATGACCTGAGACGAAGGCAGCGACCTAACCCACTGAGCCACCCAGGCGCCCCTCTTTTGTCATATAATTTTATCAGTCTTTTGTTTGTCTGTTTTTGTTTGTATACTTCATAAATCGTACATTGGGGCCCATTTGGGCTGACCTTTTCTTTCATTTTCTCTTTCTTTCCTATCTCTCTCTCTTTTTTTTTCTTCTTTTTTTTTTTCTTGACTCTCATATGGGTGGGGAATCCTGATTTCTCAGAAGTGTTCCAGGGTGCACCTTGACTGAACCACAGTAGATACATCCAGTTACACCCATTCTGCAATCTCGCACCAAAATGACTAAGAGGAGGAATGCCCAAAAGAAGAAAAATACAGAGGATAGACTTTCTGCAACAGAGCTAATGGCTATCAACATAGACAATATGTCAGAAAGAGAATTCAGGCTAACAATTATCCAGGCAATAGCTAGGTTGGAGAAAGCATAGATGACCAAATAGAATTGATTAGGGCCGAGCTGAAAGTGAACAGAGATGATGTTCACAATGTTAGGGCAGAGCTAAAAGCTACCAGGGCTGAGGTTCACAATGCTCTCAATGAGTTCTAATCTAATCTATATTCTCTCAAAGCTAGGGTAGCTGAGACAGAAGATAGAATTGGTGATCTGGAGGACAAACAGATAAGAGAGAAAGGATCAGGAGGGAGCCTGGAACAAATAGCTTAGAAGCCACAAAAACAGAATCAGGAAAATAAATGATGCCATGAAATGTTCCAACATCAGAATTATTGGAATCCCTGAAGGGGAGGAGAAAGAAAGAAGTCTAGAAGATATAGTGGAACAAGTTCTTCATGAAAATTTTCCCAATCTCGCAAATGGACCTGCATTCATGTACTAGAGACCGAACGGTCTCCACCCAAGATTACATACTCTAAAAAAACATCAAGACACCTGATAGTCAAATTGAGGAATCATAATTGTAGGTATAATCTCTTGAATGCCGCTAGGACAAAGAGGCTCCTTACTTACAGAGGAAAGCCCATCAGAATAACATCAGACCTGTCCACAGGGACCTGGCAAGCCAGAATGGGCTGGCAAGATATTTCAGGGCATTAAATGAGAAGAACATGCAGCCAATAATACTTTATCCAGCAAGACTGATATTCAAAATGGATGGAGAGATAAAGAGTTTCCAAGACTGGCAAGGCTTAAAAGACTATGCAACCACCAAGCCGCCACTGCAGGAAATATTAAGGGGGGTTCTTTTTTTTTTTTAAGATTTTATTTATTTGACAAGACAGAGATCACAAGCAGGCAGAGAAGCAGGCAGAGAGAGAAAGAGGAGGAATCAGGCTTCCCATGAGCAGAGAGCCGGATGTGGGGCTCGGTCCCAGGACCCTGGGATCATGACCTGAGCTGAAGGCAGAGGCTTTAAACCCACTGAGCCACCCAGGCGCCCCTAAGGGGGGTTCTATAAAAGAGGAAAAATCCTAAGAATAGCATTGAACAGAAATATAGAGACAATCTACAGAAAGAAAACTTCAAAGGTAACACGATGTCAATAAAAACGTATCTATCAATAATCGCTCTCAATGTGAATGGCCAAAATGTGTCCATAAAATGGCACAGGGTTGCAAACTGGATAAAACAACAGGACCCAACCATAAGTTGTCTACAAGAGACCCATTTTGAACCTAAAGATACATCCAGACTGAAAGTGAAGGGATGGAGAAGCATCTTTCACGCCAATGGGCCTCAAAAGAAGGCTGGGGTGGTGATACTCATATTAGATAAATTAGACTTTAAACTAAAGACTGTAGTCAGAGATACAGAAGGACACTACATTATTCTCAAAAAGACTATCCACCAAGATGATCTAACAATTGTAAATGTCTATGCCCCCAATATGGGAGCAGCCAATTACATAAGAAAACTGTTAATCAAGATAAAGAGTCATATTGATATGAATACATTAATGATAGGAGATCATTACGCCTCTCTCAGAAATAGATCATCGAAGCAGAAAATCAATAAAGAAACAAGAGCATTGAATGACACATTGGACCAGATGGACCTCATAGATATATACAGAACATTCCACCCTAAAACAACGGAATACTCATTCTTCTCAAGTGCACATGAAACCTTCTCCAGAATAGACCACATACTGGGTCACAAATCAGGACTCAACTGAAACTAAAAGACTGAGATTATTCCCTGCATATTCTCAGATCACAATGCTTTGAAACTGGAGCTCAATCACAAGGAAAAGTTCAGAAGGAGCTCAAACACCAGGAAGCTAAATACCACCTTGCTTAAGAATGCTTGGATCAACCAGGAGATCAAAGAAGAACTGAAACAATTCATGGAAACCAATGAGAATGAAGACACTTCGGTCCAAAACCTATGGGATACAGCAAAGGCGGTCCTAAGGGGGAAATTCATAGCCATCCAAGCCTCTCAAAAAAATTGAAAAATCCAGAACACAGCAGCTGTCTCTACACCTTAAAGAACTGTAGAACCAACAACAAATCAAACCAACTCCACACATAAGAAGGGAAATCATCAAGATTAGAGCTGAGATCAATGAGGTAAACCAGAGATACAGTAGAACATATCAATGAAGCTTTAAGCTTTTTTTTTGAAAGAATCAATAAGAACGATAAACCATTGGCCACACTGATCCAAAAGAAAAGAGAGAAAGCCCAAATTCATAAAATTATGAATGAAAAGGGAGAGGTCACAATATCACCAAGAAAGTAGAAACAATCATCAAAAGTTATTATCAACAGTTATATGTCAATAAGGTAAGCAACCTAGATGAAATGGATGCATTCCTGCAAAACTATAAACTCCCAAAATTGAACCAGGAAGAAATTGACAACCTGAATAGACCAATATCTAGTAATGAGACTGAAGCAGTGATCAAAAATCTCCCAAAAAACAAGAGCCCAGGACCTGATGGATTCCCTGGGGAATTGTACCAAACTTTCAAAGAAGAAATAATACCTATTCTCCTGAAGCTGTTTCAAAAAATTGAAACAGAAGGAATGCTTCCAGACTCTTTCTAGGAAGCCAGCATTACCCTGATCCCCAAACCAGGCGAAGACCCTACCAAAAAGGAAAATTTCAGACCAATATCACTGATGAATATGGATGCTAAGATTCTCAACAAGATCCTATCAAACAGGATCCAAAAGCACATTCAAAAGATTATCTACCATGACCAGGTGGGATTCATCCCTGGGCTAAAAGGATGGTTCAACATTCAAAATCAATCAATGTGATAAAACAAATCAATAAGGGAAGAGAAGAAGCACAGGGTACTCTCAATTGATGCAGAAAAAGCATTTGACAAAATCCAGCACCCGTTCCTGATTAAAATGCTTCAAAGTATAGGGATAAAGGGAACATTCCTGAACTTCATCAAATCTATCTATGAAAGACCCACAGCAAATACCATCCTCAATGGGAAAAAGCTTGCAGCCTTCCCGTTGAGATCAGGAAAACGACAAAAATGCCCACTCTCACCACTCTTGTTCATACATAGTATTAGAAGTCCTAGAAACAACAGACAACACAGAGAAATAAAAGGTATCCAAATTGGCAATGAAGAAGTCAAACTCTCTCTCTTTGCAGATGACATGATTCTTTATATGGAAGACCCAAAAGACTCCACCCCCAAACTACTAGAACTCATACAACAATTCAGTAATGTGGCAGGATACAAAGTCAATGTACAGAAATCAGTGGCTTTCTTATACACTTATAATGAAAATACAGAAAGGGAAATTAGAGAATCGATTCCATTTACTATAGCACGAAGAACCACAAGATACCTGGGAATAAACCTAACCAAAGAGGTAAAGGATCTGTACTCGAGGAACTACAGAGCACTCATGAAAGAAATTGAAGACACAAAAAGATGGAAGACCATTCCATGCTCTTGGATCAGAAGAATAAACATTGTTAAAATGTCTATAATGCCTAGAGCAATCTATACTTTTAATGCCATTCCGATCAAAATTCCACCGTTATTCTTCAAAGAGCTGGAGCAAATAATCCAAAAATTTGTATGGAACCAGAAGAGACCCAGAATCGCTAAGGAAATGTTGAAAAACAAAAATAAAACTGGGAACATCACGCTACCTGATTTCAAGCTTTACTATAAAGCTGTGATCACCAAGACAGCATGGTACTGGCATAAAAACAGGCACATAGACCAGTGGAAAAGAGTAGAGAGCCCAGATATGGACCCTCAACACTATGGGCAAATAATCTTCAACAAAACAGAAAAAATATACAGTGGAAAATGACAGTCTCTTCAATAAATGGTGCTGGGAAAACTGGGCAGCTATATGTAGAAGAATGAAACTTGACCATTCTCTTACACCGTACACAAAGATAAACTCAAAAAGGATAAAAGACTTCAATGTGAGACAGGAATCTATCAGAATCCTAGAGGAGAACATAGGCAGTAATCTCTTCAATATCAGCCACAGCAACTTCTTTCAAGATATGTCTCCAAAGGCAAAGGAAACAAAAGCGTAAATAAACTTTTGAGACTTCATCAAAATCAAAAGCTTCTGCACAGCCAAGGAAACAGTCAAGAAAACAAAGAGGCAACCCACAGAATGGGAGAAGATATTTGCAAATGACAGTACAAACAAAAGGTTGACATCCAGGATCTATAAAGAACTCCTCAAACTCAACAAACACAAACAGACAAATCATATCAAAAAATGGGCAATAGATATGAACAGACACATCTCCAATGAAGACACACAAATGGCTATCAGACACATGAAAAAATGTTCATTACCAGCCGTCAGGGAGTTTCAAATTAAAACCACATTGAGATATCACCTTACACCAGTTAGAGTGGCCAAAATTAGCAAGACAGGAAACAACATGTGTTGGAGGGGATGTGGAGAAAGGGGAACTCTCTTCCACTGTTGGTGGGAATGCAAGTTGGTGCAGTCTCTTTGGAGAACAGTGTGGAGATTCCTCAAGAAATTAAAAATAGAACTTCCCTATGACCCTGCAATTGCACTCCTGGGTATTTACCCCCAAAGATACAGATGTCGTGAAAAGAAGGGCCATCTGTACCCCAATGTTTATAGCAGCAATGGCCATGGTCGCCAAACTGTGGAAAGAACCAAGATGCCCTTCAATGGACTAATGGATAAGGAAGATGTGGTCCATATACCCTATGGAATGTTAATGCCTCTATCAGAAAGGATGAATACCCAACTTTTGTAGCAACATGGATGGGACTGGAAGAGATTATGTTGAATGAAATAAGTCAAGCAGAGAGAGTCAATTATCATTTGGAAGGCAGCTATGCTCACCACTATACCACGAACGCTCAATTATCATTTAGTTTCACTTATTTGAGGAGCATAAGAAATAGCATGGAAGACATGGGGAGTTAAGAGAAGGGAGTTGGGGGAAATTGGAAGGGGAGGTGAAGCATGAGAGACTATGGACTCTGAAAAACAATCTGAGGGTTTTGAAGGGGCAGGAGGTGGGATGTTGAGGTACCAGGTGATGGGTATTATAGAGGGCATGGATCGCATGGAGCACTGGGTGTGGTGCAAAAATAATGAATACTGTTAAGCTGAAAATAAATAAAAAATAAATAAAAAAAAAAAACTCAGGAGCAGC
Organism: Mustela nivalis; assembly: GCF_964662115.1. Lineage (NCBI taxonomy): Eukaryota > Metazoa > Chordata > Mammalia > Carnivora > Mustelidae > Mustela > Mustela nivalis. The sequence continues at coordinate 107,707,946 of NC_139029.1, read as the reverse complement.
ATTGTAGACAGATGCCCACGATGACGGCAGGTGTGCTGAGCTGGACCAGGGGATGCATGGATCTGGGAGTAGTGCTGGCTGAACCTCACTGGCCTCAAGGTGACGCTGTCCCTCGTGGCCTTCAGAAAAGACTATGGAGCTCCCAGAATCTGTAAGAAGCAGAGTCCTGTGTCCCCTGAGCTGATGATCTGAGGACAGACACTGGAGCAAAAAAATGGCCATTGGTTGTTCCCAGGCCAGTGCAGCATTTGGAAGCAGTGTCACAAGCTGCTATATAAACTATGCATGTTTTGCTCAGTGCTGGGCTGAGCAGACTGGGAGATAGGGTTCTTTAACAACAGGAAATGCTGTCTGTCCTTCATCCCCATCAGCCAGATGGGACTCTGACTCCTCCTAGTCCCTACAGCAGGTGCAGAGGAAGAGTGGCATCAAGGTCTCCTCTGGAGGTTTGGATCTGTACAAAAGGGGGCAGGCCCATCCTTCCTGCTGTTTGAAAGACCTCTTGTAGCTTCTCTTCTTGAGTGGCTCCTGAAAACAAGGGAGGCCTCCAGACTTCATCTGGAGACAAAAATACAACAATCACCATCTCAGGCTGGTGATGGCCCTGCTCAATCTGCACACTAGGGGCACACATCCAGATCCAAACACAGAACACACAGCAAACCACAAACTCTTGATATAATGAACACAGACACAGAGATACACAAACAACTAATTTCTTCGTGATTGGATGGCATTGGCCTGCTGATAAGCACCCAGCTTGTCTCCTTCTCCTTGCTGATTGACAAACCTTCATCATAAAATCAAGCCCAGAACACTTTTTTCCCTTGCACGGAATCCTGCCAAGAGACCCAGTTAAAAACATTTGCTATTTGCCCAAAGCACCACTGATATACCCAAGCCACTTGTAACTGTGCTCACTGGTGATCAGTGGAGGAAAAGAGCCAAGGCAAGAAGTTTTCTTTCTCTTTCAGCATGAGGAATTCAAGTTTCTTACTAAAATGGCTCAAGGTTTAGCCAATGAAGGCTCCCATTGCCCGGGCACAGGTATTTCTTATACCTGTTATGGTTAGCTCGCTGGCAAATAGTGCTAGTCACTCCCTTCAGTATTATCCCTATAGTTAGAGGCAGAAGCCTAGGAGACATGCGGGACATGGAATTCACAGAAACCACTTTGGGGAAAAAGTTCCACAATGAGCATCTTCGTCCCTGAAGAGAGACAGTGTTGGCAGTAGGAAGTGTAGCAATGTAAGGCAAAAGGCCCATGTACTTAGATTCGAGGAACCAAGCTGTACAGATGGTTTCTTGTTTCTGGAAGATGGAGGCCCATTTTCAATGGGAAGCAAGAACGCCAACGGAAAATGCCCTCTGTTTCCTTACCTGTGAGAAATCACTGGGTGCCCACCGCGGCAACCAGACATCTGCGAGGAAGTCCCACATGAAAGCGCCCTACAATTCCCCCCAAGAGAGGATCCTGAAGGGAGACCATCTCTCACAATGACTTCTTTCCTGAAGACCGAAAGATGCTCAGTGGCCTGTGGGGAACCAGAAAGAAAAGGACCCCACCCTTAACATCTAAGAAACTCCGAGAGAGCTCACCCTTATCTCGGGCTTCAGAGCCCCACACTGGCATGGGATCGACTCCTATCATCTCCCCAACTGCAACCCTGATGGTAGCCCTGGTGGTGGCACTGACTGGGCCCCAACCCGAGTTCTGAGGGTGCAATGGAGCTGACGCCCTTGACCGATGCCAGATGAATCAGTGAGCAGCACAGGAGGGACTCAGGCAAGAACAAGAATCTGAAGTGGGGGACTCGGAACGGGTAGAGAATTTGCCACCGACGAGGACGTAGTGATGCGCCTACATGTCAGGAACACTAGGAGTGTCTCCCTGATCCCAAACTGGAGGGTGGCCGCTCCCTATACTGCTTGCCCTCCCCCAAACTCCAGGGCCCTTCTCAGCACCACTGTCAGTGAGGTGCCTTTTACCTCCTGGGTTATCACTCTTAACCCTGGGCTTGGCACTGGCCCTGCAGTGCGCCAAACTCTGAGTCTGAGGACCAAAGCGATT